>NC_088415.1:6580385-6672885 GCF_034236695.1 Oncorhynchus nerka | reverse complement strand
CAAAATTATTCAGCCCCCTTAATTAAGTTAATACTTTGTAGCGCCACCTTTTGCTGCGATTACAGCTGAAAGTCGCTTGGGGTATGTCTCTATCAGTTTTGCACATCGAGAGACTGAAATGTTTTCCCAATCCTTGCAAAACAGCTCGAGCTCAGTGAGGTTGGATGGAGAGCATTTGTGAACAGTTCTTTCCACAGATTCTCGATTGGATTCAGGTCTGGACTTTGACTTGGCCATTCTAACACCTGGATATGTTTATTTTTTAACCATTCCATTGTAGATTTTGCTTTATGTTTTGGATCATTGTCTTGTTTGAAGACAAATCTCCGTCCCAGTCTCAGGTCTTTTGCAGACTCCATCAGGTTTTCTTCCAGAATGGTCCTGTATTTGGCTCCATCAATCGTCCCATCAATTTTAACCATCTTCCCTGTCCCTGCTGAAGAAAAGCAGGCCCAAACCATGATGCTGCCACCACCATGTTTGACAGTGGGGATGGTATGTTCAGGGTGATGAGCTGTGTTGCTTTTACACCAAACATAACGTTTTGCATTGTTGCCAAAATGTTCAATTTTGGTTTCATCTGACCAGAACACCTTCTTCCACATGTGTCTCCCAGGTGGCTTGTGGCAAACTTTAAACAACACTTTTTATGGATATCTTTAAGAAATGGCTTTCTTCTTGCCACTCTTCCATAAAGGCCCGATTTGTGCAATATGCGACTGATTGTTGTCCTATGGACAGAGTCTCCCACCTCAGCTCACACGTATGTATGTATGTATGTATGTATGTATGTATGTATGTATGTATGTATAATCATTCTATTTCCATGAGTCCAACAGTTCACCCAAGTGTTTTGTTCTAAATCACAAGTCAAATCGCAATTGCAACATTTGGTTAAAAACAAAGCTTAGATTGTTTGCCCATATCGTACAGCCCAAGTGGCAGTGTGGAAATGATCTCAAGTGAAATCAAGAAATGGATGAAAATGCTGAAAATGGGTTTTGGTTGAGGTTGAATAGAACAGTATAAACCAATCAGAATGGAGGAAGACCCATTGACCTAGTGTGTATGTGTTGCCTCCCTAGGGTCAAGCACTAGTCATGAAGCAAATTTAGAACTTACACTGTTCAAAAACATAAAATACTGTAAAAAAATATATAAAAATATATAAAAAAATAATACATTTTTAAAAAGAAAGTGAAAAATAGTGTAATATGATATTTATTATATTATATTATCACCCAGCTCCAACTATTTTCATATTGTTACAACACAGTACATGGCCATAATATAAACATTTTAAATTTCTATCATTTAAAAACGTTTCAGTATAATGTAACGAGTAACGTAAGGTAATGTTTACTATTTATTTCTGATTGCCAAAGCAAGTGAAACAAAAAATATAAACATGTTTCCCACAAAAGGCCCTTTGGAGAGCGAGAGAGAGAGAGCGAGCGAGCGAGAGAGCGAGAGCGAGAGAGAGCGCGAGAGAGCGAGAGCGAGAGAGAGCGCGAGAGAGAGAGCGAGAGAGCGAGAGAGAGCGCGAGAGAGAGCGAGAGAGAGCGCGAGAGAGAGCGAGAACGTCAAGCTCCCCACAGTTTCCAACATTAAGTTTGCTGAAAAACACAATGGTGGTAGACCTGATCACCGACAACGATGAGCCTATAGGGAGGAGGTCAGAGACCTGGCAGTGTGGTGTTGCCAGGACAACAACCTCTCCCTCAACTTGATCAAGACAACGGCGCTGATCGTGGACTACAGGAAAAGGAGGGCTGAACAGGACCCCATTAACATCAACTGGGCTGTAGTGGAGCGGGTCAAGAGCTTCAAGTTCCTTGGTGTCCACATCACCAACAAACTATCATGGTCAAAATATACCAAGACAGTCATGAAGAGGGCACGAAAAAACGCCTTTTCCTCCTCAGGAGACCAGTTGCATCACCGCCTGTTATGGCATCCGTAAGGCTCTACAGAGGGTGGTGAGGACAGCCCAGTACATCACTGGGGCCAAGCTTCCTGCCATCCAGGACCTGTATATCAGAGGGTAGTGAGGACAGCCCAGTACATCACTGGGGCCAAGCTTCCTGACATCCAGGACCTGTATATCAGAGGGTAGTGAGGACAGCCCAGTACATCACTGGGGCCAAGCTTCCTGCCATCCAGGACCTCTATATCAGAGGGTAGTGAGGACAGCCCAGTACATCACTGGGGCCAAGCTTCCTGCCATCCAGGACCTGTATATCAGAGGGTAGTGAGGACAGCCCAGTACATCACTGGGGCCAAGCTTCCTGACATCCAGGACCTGTATATCAGAGGGTAGTGAGGACAGCCCAGTACATCACTGGGGCCAAGCTTCCTGCCATCCAGGACCTCTATATCAGAGGGTAGTGAGGACAGCCCAGTACATCACTGGGGCCAAGCTTCCTGCCATCCAGGACCTGTATATCAGAGGGTGGTGAGGACAGCCCAGTACATCACTGGGGCCAAGCTTCCTGCCATCCAGGACCTCTATATCAGAGGGTAGTGAGGACAGCCCAGTACATCACTGGAGCTCCCTGCCATCCAGGACCACTATATCAGAGGGTAGTGAGGACAGCCCAGTACATCACTGGGGCCCAGCTCCCAGCCATCCAGGACCTCTATATCAGAGGGTAGTGCGTACAGCCCAGTACATCACTGGGGCCCAGCTCCCAGCCATCCAGGACCACTATATCAGAGGGTAGTGAGGACAGCCCAGTACATCACTGGGGCCCAGCTCCCAGCCATCCAGGACCTCTATATCAGAGGGTAGTGCGTACAGCCCAGTACATCACTGGAGCTCCCTGCCATCCAGGACCTGTATACTAAGCGGTTTCAGAGGAAGGCCCACAAAAAAATTGGAGACTTTCTGCTACCGCACAGCAAGCGGTACCGGAGTGCCAAGTCGAGGTCCAAAAGGCTCCTTACTAACAGCTTCAACCCCCCCAAGCCATAATACAGCCATAATACCCCTGAACAGCAAATCAAATGGTCACCTGGACTGTTTACATCAACCGACCCCCTTTGTTTTTACACTACTGCTACTCAATGTTTATTATCTATGCATAGCCACTTTACCCCGACCTACAATTACCTGGACTCCCCCCGCACATTGACTCGGTACTGGTACCCCCTGTACATAGCCACTTTACCCCGACCTACAATTACATGGACTCCCCGCACATTGACTCGGTACTGGTACCCCCTGTACATAGCCACATTGTTACTTTAGTTAATTTACAAAATATTTTCTTACGAAGTACATGGGTTGGTTGACACATCCTGACAAATAACATTTGATTCGATTCTTGCTGCAGAATGAGACGTTCTAGAATAGAGAAGGACTTGGGCTCAGAGTTTTTCATGGTCAGATCGCGTGCCGAGAGGGAAAAATAAACTCCAAGGTGCCCGTTTGAATCCTCCTTCCTTAAAAATGGCTTTTGACATAAATTGGTGAAAGCAATGCAATGGAAAAGCTGGCTTAAGGCGCCTGCATACTAGGCTCGGTTTACTCGCAGAACTCAGCTAGGTGGACGACGGTGCCTCTCGCACACTCCCTTAAAAACCTTCGCTTGGAAAATGAGAAGAAAGAAGGCAGTAATATTACTGTTTTGTCTCACTGCAGCAACATAGTAGCCAGTATAAACTTCCTCAAAATAGTCAATTAATTACACATTTCTTAATGTGTAGAGGAGATCTTAGGTTGCATTATTTTACATCTAAGATGTTTGATGCAAATTGTTTTCACTTGACAAATATTAACTAGTCGTCGTCTCATTGACAAACACTTGGTTGAACAATCGCATCCATAGTTGACTCCTACTAGGTACTACTATTGACCAATCACGGATGAAGGGGCGTCGACTTCGGTTACCGAACTTCAACTTGCCTCAAGTAAAGAATGTGTGCGAACAGCCCAAAAAAAGCCCTACCAAACACCAAAACGTCACAAACAGTCATAATATAAAACGCAACATGTAAAGTGTTGGTCCCATGTTTCATAAAAGTTCCCAGAAATGTTCTATACGCACAAAAAAAACAAACGTATTTCTCTTTGTTTACATCCGTGTTAGTACATTCCTTTCTCTTAAATGTTGTGCACTAATTCGTTTACATCCCTGTTACTGAGCATTTTTCCTTTGCCAAGGGAATCTATCCATCTGACAGGTGTGACATATCAAGAAGCTGATTAAACAGCATGATCATTACACAGGTGCACCTTGTGCCAGGGAGAATAAAAGGCCACTAAAATGTGCTGTTTTGTCACACAACACAATGCCACAGATGTCTCAAGTTTTGAGGGAGCGTGTAATTGACATTCTGACTGCAGGAATGTTCACCTGAGCTGTTGCCAGATAATTGAATGTTCATATCTCTACCATAAGCCGCGTCCAACGTCGTTTAAGAGAATTTGGCAGTACTTTCAACCGGCCACACAACCTTCAGGCCACGTGTAACTACATCAGCCCAGGACTGCCACATCCGGCTTCTTCACCTGCGGGATCGTCTGAGACCAGCCACCGGGACAGCTGATGAAAACCTGCAGGATCGTCTGAGACCAGCCACCGGGACAGCTGAGGAAACTGATCGTCTGAGACCAGCCACCGGGACAGCTGATGAAACTAAGGAGTATTTATGTCTGTAACAAAGCCCTTTTGTGGGAAAAAAAAAGGCATTCTGACTGGATGGGCCTGGCTTCCCAGTGGATGGGCCTGGCTTCCCAGTGGATGGGCCTGGCTTCCCAGTGGATGGGCCTGGCTTCCCAGTGGATGGGCCTGGCTTCCCAGTGGATGCGCCTGGCTTCCCAGTGGATGCGCCTGGCTTCCCAGTGGGTGGGCCTGGCTGCCCAGTGGATGCGCCTGGCTTCCCAGTGGATGCGCCTGGCTTCCCAGTGGATGCGCCTGGCTTCCCAGTGGGTGGGCCTGGCTTCCCAGTGGGTGGGCCTGGCTTCCCAGTGGGTGGGCCTGGCTTCCCAGTGGGTGGGCCTGGCTTCCCAGTGGGTGGGCCTGGCTTCCCAGTGGGTGGGCCTGGCTTCCCAGTGGGTGGGCCTCTGCCCAGTCATGTGAAATGTATAGATTTGGGCCTAATACATTTATTTCAAAATGGACTGATTTCCTTATATGAACTGTAACTCAGTAAAAATCATTGAGATTGTTGCATGTTGCATTGCTGTTCAGTGTGCGTTGGACCTGGGAAACATACAGGTTTTACAGTATACTATTCTAGTTGTCAGATCAATAACTTGAAGGGACTATTCTGTTGACACTCCTTACTACAGAAAATGCTACCCAGACCTCAGTATACTATACTAGTTGACACTCCTTACTACAGAAAATGCTACCCAGACCTCACTCAGTATACTATTCTAGTTGTCAGATCAATAACTTTGAAGGGACTATTCTGTTGACACTCCTTACTACAGAAAATGCTACCCAGACCTAGATCAAAGTGATCAACAGGTTTGTGAAATGATTACATTTGTTGTATCTGGGGCATAGAAGAGAGAGATAAAAAATAAAAATAAAGAGATTGAATCACAATGCCAATGGCACATTATCAGGTTGTGCTCAACTGGCTTACATAGTAGTTGTAATCAGTGGCTCTAGCCTGGTCCCAGATCTGTTTAGGCTGTCTTGTTGAATTGGCAGGCTAAAGTTTGGGAAAACAGTACAAATAGATCTGGGACCAGGCTAGCCTAACGGTGTAATCAGTGGCTCTAGCCTGGTCCCAGATCTGTTCAGTCTTGCTAATGGCAGGCAGTACAAATAGATCTGGGACCAGGCTAGCCTAACAGTGTAATCAGTGGCTCTAGCCTGGTCCCAGATCTGTTTAGGCTGTCTTGCTGAATTGGCAGGCTAAAGTTTGGGAAAACGGTACAAATAGATCTGGGACCAGGCTAGCCTAACAGTGTAATCTGTAGATGCCTCTAACTTGGTCCCAGATCGATTTTTGCCATTAATCATAGAATTAGGCAAGACCACACTATCAGATCTGGGACTGTAGTCTGTTCTAGCTTGGTTCCAGATCTGTTTGTGTTGTCTCGCCAACTCCTTTACATTAACAGTGACCATAGGAACTGGCAAGAGAGAACAAAGGTCTGGGTCCAGGCTACAAATCCTCAGTTCTCTGGTGTAACCTTGATGTGCAGTAATGTCTTTTAAAACGGGGTCGACCTTTGAACTGTACCGTTACACCCAAGTCCATTACATCACGAAGTTGTACTCAAAACTGTGGTCTAAAGTAGTGCACTACTACAGAGTCCTATTGGCCCTGGTCTAAAGTAGTACACTACTACCACAGAATCCTATTGGTCCTGGTCTAAAGTAGTACACTACTACTACAGAGTCCTATTGGCCCTGGTCTAAAGTAGTGCACTACTACTACAGTCCTATTGGCCCTGGTCTAAAGTAGTGCCCTACTACTACTACAGAGTCCTATTAGCCCTGGTCTAAAGTAGTGCACTACTACTACTACTACAGAGTCCCATTGGCCCTGGTCTAAAGTAGTGCACTACTACTACAACAGAGTCCTATTGGCCCTGGTCTAAAGTAGTGCACTACTACTACAACAGAGTCCTATTGGCCCTGGTCTAAAGTAGTGCACTACTACAACAGAGTCCTATTGGCCCTGGTCTAAAATAGTGCACTACTACTAATACTACTACTACAGAGTCCTATTGGCCCTGGTCTAAAGTAGTGCACTACTACAACAGAGTCCTATTGGCCCTGGTCTAAAGTAGTGCACTACCCCTATGGGTCCTGGTCTAAAGTAGTGCACTACCCATATGGGTCCTGGTCTAAAGTAGTGCACTACCCCTATTAGCCCTGGTCTAAAGTAGTGCACTACCCCTATTAGCCCTGGTCTAAAGTAGTGCACTACCCCTATTAGCCCTGGTCTAAAGTAGTGCACTATGTAGGGAATAGGGTGCCATTTGAGATGTCCTCACAATTTCAGTGTTTATTGATGTAATTAACTTGGGTGTAACAGAATGTTCAAAGGTTGGCCCCATTAAAAACATCATTAAAAACATGAACGCACACCAAGGCAACACCAGAGAAGCCTGATCTCAGATCTGTTTGTGTCCTCTCGGTCAATTCCTATGGTCCACACCAAGGCAACACCAGAGAAGCCTGATCTCAGATCTGTTTGTATCCTCTTGGTCAATTCCTATGGTCCACACCAAGGCAACACCAGAGAAGCCTGATCTCAGATCTGTTTGTGTCCTCTCGGTCAATTCCTATGGTCCACACCAAGGCAACACTAGAGAAGCCTGATCTCAGATCTGTTTGTGTCCTCTCGGTCAATTCCTATGGTCTATGGTCCACACCAAGGCAACACCAGAGAAGCCTGATCTCAGATCTGTTTGTGTCCTCTCGGTCAATTCCTATGGTCCACACCAAGGCAACACCAGAGAAGCCTGATCTCAGATCTGTTTGTGTCCTCTCGGTCAATTCCTATGGTCCACTGTTAAATATATAGTAGTTGGCGACTAAACTGTTACGACTAAGATCTTCTCAGCAAAAAATAATAATAATTTTTTTTTAAATCAATTACAGATTTCTTGACTTTATATATATTAGATACATTTAGAGTTTTTTTTATAACAAAATGTCAAATGCAGCCCTGAAAGTGTCTATGACCTAGTTCTGAATCACATCCGTCTGTACAGCCCAATGTCTAGACAGACTGACACTGCTCCTAAAGCTCCCTAGGAGGAAGCATTTACAACCAGGGTGGGAAATGAACACCCCCGTCACCAGCCAAATGAGGGTAGATTTTGGCATTAGCGGGTAAGATGTCTATTTCACCGGGTGATGACACAGCATTTGAGAACCGTTTCTATCCACCCCCCCCCCCCCCCCTCCCCAATCCAAAGCCCAAATGTAGAAGCTGAAAGGCTAGTGAAGTGTGACATTATCCTGCTAGTTACATCGTTTTGTTCACACGCTAGGGTTGTTTTTCAATATTAGTTTGAGTTTGCTGCAACTAACTGCTGCAAACGTAGACAGAGATTCTCATCTCTGATAGACAGACACATGTGGTGGCAGGGTAGCCTAGTGGTTAGAGCGTTGGGCTAGTAACCGGAAGGTTGCAAGTTCAAACCCCCGAGCTGACAAGATACAAATCTGTCGTTCTGCCCCTGAACAAGGCAGTTAACCCACTGTTCCTAGGCCGTCATTGAAAATAAGAATCTGTTCTTAACTGACTTGCCTGGTTAAATAAAAGGTTAAAAAAAATAACTAAAATGTGCTGTTAACTTAAAGGGGGCAGGTGAACACGTTGGTCTCACCCAATGACTCATATTTGGGGGTACATTGAGCGTGGAAGACACCCCCAAAAAAACTTTGTCATTTAATCATTAAAAACACTCAATTTTATTGTGATCCTACATTTACTTGTAAAAAAATATTAAAAATAATAATAAATCAACCGTATCACTCAGTATTTAGTGGCAGAGCAAGGAACTTTGTTGATTGTTGATGTTCAGTTGTACAACCGTTTATCAGTTTGACTATTGTATCAAAATTACTTATTTTAACTAATTATTTAAAACTCAGGTCACGAAGGTAATTGAGCAATACATTCTGTATTACTAGTAAGAAGCTTCTTGTTTTTAAAAACATTAAAGAATGCTCATTCAGTTATTTTTGGTGTAATATTTTTCTGGTTAAAAAAAATAAATAAAGTGTCTGGTAGATTCTCTCATTTTACCTGCCATTGATTGGTGGAGGGAAAAACGTACATTTGCCAGATTCCAACCAATGTCCAGACAGACACTGTTGCTATAGTTCCCGAGGAGGAAGTATTAAGTGATAGCTAGGAACACGTGCAGTAGCACTCATCTTTGCAACTGGAACATATAGAAGTGTCATAACTAGAGCCAACATGATTCCTTATCCTAATGCATGTCAGAGAGGCATGTTTGTTCTACATAGAATATTTCTACACGTTCCAAAGAACCCAAGACAACAGCTGGCTGTGAGACGAGGCTATAGTAGATTCCTATGGCGTTTAGAAAAGAAAAAAAGAAGAGTCCCAAATCATATCTCAGACCAAAGCCAACTCTGAATAATTACAGTTTAGAAAATATATTATAGGCCAGGGCACTCCAACCCTGTTCATGAAAAGCTAGTTTTCGCTCCAATCCTAATCTAGTCCACCTCATTCTCATCATTCACTGGATCATTAACTGAATCAGGTTAGTTATAACTGGGGCTGGAGTTTAAACCTATAGGAGGGTAGCTCTCCAGGAACAGGGTTGGAGTGAACCTATAGGAGGGTAGCTCTCCAGGAACAGGGTTGGAGTGAACCTATAGGAGGGTAGCTCTCCAGGAACAGGGCTGGAGTTTAAACCTATATGAGGGTAGCTCTCCAGGAACAGGGCTGGAGTTTAAACCTATATGAGGGTAGCTCTCCAGGAACAGGGCTGGAGTTTAAACCTATAGGAGGGTAGCTCTCCAGGAACAGGGCTGGAGTTTAAACCTACAGGAGGGTAGCTCTCCAGGAACAGGGTTGGAGAGCTCTGTTATAGGCACTACTTACGATCGAGTCCATTGATGTAGCGGATTCGTATTTCACAGTGCCCCCACACAGCACTGACGACAGGGTACAGCTTCCTCCCCTTGAGTCCTCTGAAAGCCACCCCTAAGTATTGTCCGTCCACTATATAGCTCAGAGTCCCCTCGTCCATGTCCAACACTACCAGGAATGAATCGGGGACTATAAACGTCTCATCCGGCTCCAGGAACGCAGGGTACATCTTACTGGGCTGATTCTTTCCATCGTGGTGAAGTCTATTCCGTCCCAGGTCCCAGCCCCAGGACTCGTGGTTATTACCCACCAGGGTCGTGTAGCCTACGGAATGAAGCGGCGCGTCTCCCGTCGCCACGCCGACGATGGCGTGCGTGCCCCGCTGTCTCATGGCCCAGCTGATCTCCCAGATGTGTAGCCCCCGGGTGTAGCCGATACAGGCCCGGATGGCATCCGTGCTCTGAGCCACGGGGTGCCGATGGAAGACCAGTTTGTTGTCGTCCTTGACGAAGATGTTGAGCGATCGGTCGTTGTTGTTCCACGAGTGCTGCATCTGGACCTCCTGTCCAGCAGGGGGCATGTCCAGCAGCAGATCCAGCCTGGAGGGCTTGTTATGGTCCAGAGCTGCCAGCTCCAGAGGCCTGAATGCCGGGTCCCTCATGTCAATAGTCTTTATGCCTCCAGGAACACTCTGCCCCATGCTCCTTTGTGAAGTTAGAGCGCCCACAGAGCACTCCTCCTCCTGTCGAGTGCTCCTCTTCCCCCCCCCTTCAAAACAAAGAAGAAACAAAAAAAGGGGGTGAGCAAAGTAGTTTGTTTTCGGTTGCCCCCTCCTCACCACCTCTACAGCCTGCTTCGGTCACAGCCAATCAGGAGGCTAGGATTGGTGCCCCTTCACTGGTTGCCAGGTAACAGGATCAGGCCAGGTCTTGGTTCAAGCCCACCTGGGAAGAAATAGGAGGAGAAGAGAGAGGAGGAAGGGGAGATGGATGAGGATGAGAAAGGAGAGATGGATGAGGAGGAGAAGAGCTAGTAGGAAGGGAAGATGGATGAGAAGAGAGGTCGAACACAAATCATTACACCAACAACTTACATTGACTTCCTATTCCCCTATTACTATAATGTGTGGTTCAGTAAGGGCCTGGTGTGAGTAAAGTTAGCACGGTTGTGGGTTCAATTCCCACATGCAGGAATCATTGTGGATAAAAAGCATCTGGTAATTATATGAGATTAGTATTTTAAAACTGCCTCAGGTCAACTCATTAACCCACAGCTACTGGCTAATCAACTGACTATGGCTGGTTATATATGTGCAACTGACCCTTAAACACTATAAGAGGTCAGAGGCTTTGATGTTAATATTATACTGTGTCCAATCACTGGAACACACTACAACATTACGAAATCATTTTGTCTTCAGAATGTTTGAAATATTCCATGAAATGACTCCAAGAAGATTGGGGGCAGCACCACCCATTGCTTAAAGACCCCCCCCCCCCTCCAGAAAGTCTTAGTATGCCTAAATAACAGCGCATAAAAAAACAACTTTGAGCTCACTGGGATGATGAGAGGGTTGATTAGCTGAATTCAATTTAATGTTTTTCACAGCTAAAATTACTATCAGAATGACCCTCGCAAAAATAACTGACAGTCTTCTACAAGGACTAACTAACTAACTGTTACTAGGTCACCGGGGTAGTCTGGTTTGGGTGTGTAAACCAAATAATGTGGTTTCACATAAAGAACATTTTTTGGGGAAAAAAACAAACACAAGAGCATCATTTGCAACTGGGAGACCCCTGCTACCGACCGCGGGGAGGGCCCTGCTACCGACCGCGGGGAGGCTTAAACAGATAACACACACTGTTACAGTCTGGTTTTCCAGGGCAAGAAAACACAAGGCTACTGGTCTGGCTACACTGTGAATGCAGTGACCAGCTACTAGACAGTGACCAGCTGCTAGACAGAGTTACAGAACACAGAGTCTCAGTCCCAAAAGGCACCATATTCCCTTCATAGTGCACCATATTCCCTTCATAGTGCACCATATTCCCTTCATAGTGCAGTACTTGCCCTGCTACTGGACAGATCTACAAATCAACACCAAAGACTTGGCACCAAACACAAGATGAGAACCTGATTCACTGTAGCTTGGTCCCAGACCAATCTGTGATGTTTTGAATCAATTTAAAATGAAATACTTTTAGGGGAAATTTGCCTGGCAACATACAGCAGCTCCTACGTGCGTTTGTGCTGTGCAGCCCAGATCTGGTTTTGCCAATTTCTTGCCCCACTCAAATGTTGCAATCTTATGTAACAGCTGGTGTAGCTTGGCGCATTGCTTGGAACATTGTATTGCACCAAGTGACAGCTTAAATCAATGGTTAAAATGTGTTTATTGTCGTCATGTGTTCCACATTGTCTAATAGGATGTCAAGTGAACAAAATGATGCACTTTACTGGCTCGGCTCTGGCGTCACTACCGATCATCAGCATGTCTGATCGATTCGATCTGTATTCTGTCCATGTTGCTAGGGGACAAGCATACAACCAGGGAACTAAAGACAACCAGGGAACTAAAGACAGCCAGGGAACTAAAGACAGCCAGCCAGGGAACTAAAGACAGCCAGGGAACTAAAGACAGCCAGGGAACTAAAGACAGCCAGGGAACTAAAGACAGCCAGGGAACTAAAGACAGAACCAGGGAACTAAAGACAGCCAGGGAACTAAAGACAGCCAGGGAACTAAAGACAGCCAGGGAACTAAAGACAACAGGGAACTAAAGACAACCAGGGAACTAAAGACAACCAGGGAACTAAAGACAACCAGGGAACTGTGGTAACAGACAACCAGGGAACTAAAGACAGGGAACCAGGAACTAAAGACAACCAGGGTACTAAAGACAACCAGGGAACTAAAGACAACCAGGGTACTAAAGACAACCAGGGTACTAAAGACAACCAGGGTACTAAAGACAGCCAGGGAACTGTGGTAACAGACAACCAGGGAACTAAAGACAACCAGGGAACTAAAGACAACCAGGGAACTAAAGACAACCAGGGAACTAAAGACAACCAGGGAACTAAAGACAACCAGGGAACTGTGGTAACAGACAGCCAGGGAACTAAAGACAGACAGGGAACTAAAGACAGCCAGGAAAATGTGGTATCAGACAGACAGGGAACTAAAGACAGCCAGGGAACTAAAGACAACAAGGGAACTGGGTAACAGACTAACTGTGGTATCAGACAGGGAACCAGGGAACTAAAGGGAACTAAAACCAGGGGTACAGACAGGAACTAAAACAGACAGGGAACTGTGGTATCAGACAGACAGGGAACTAAAGACAGACAGGGAACTGTGGTATCAGACAGACAGGGAACTGTGGTATCAGACAGCCAGGGAACTAAAGACAGCCAGGGAACTAAATACAGACAGGGAACTGTGGTATCAGACAGACAGGGAACTGTGGTATCAGACAGACAGGGAACTGTGGTATCAGACAGGGAACTAAAGACAGACAGGGAACTAAAGACAGACAGGGAACTAAAGACAGACAGGGAACTAAAGACAGACAGGGAACTGTGGTAACAGACAGACAGGGAACTAAAGACAACCAGGGAACTAAAGACAACCAGGGAACTGTGGTAACAGACAACCAGGGAACTAAAGACAGCCAGGGAACTAAAGACAGCCAGGGAACTAAAGACAGCCAGGGAACTAAAGACAACCAGGGAACAGACAGCCAGGGTACTAAAGACAGACAGGGAACTAAAGACAGACAGGGAACTAAAACAGACAGGGAACCAGACAGGGAACTGTGGTAACAGACAGCCAGGGAACTGTGGTAACAGACAGCCAGGGAACTGTGGTAACAGACAGCCAGGGAACTGTGGTAAAGACAGAACTGTGGTAACAGACAGCCAGGGAACTGTGGTAACAGACAGCCAGGGAACTAAAGACAGACAGGGAACTAAAGACAGCCAGGGAACTGTGGTAACAGACACCCAGGGAACTAAAGACAGACAGGGAACTGTGGTAACAGACAGCCAGGGAACTAAAGACAGACAGGGAACTAAAGACAACCAGGGAACTAAAGACAGCCAGGGAACTAAAGACAGCCAGGGAACTAAAGACAGCCAGGGAACTGGGTAACAGACAAGAACTAAAGACAGCCAGGGAACTGTGGTAACAGACAGCCAGGGAACTAAAGACAGCCAGGGAACTGTGGTAACAGACAACCAGAACTAAAGACAACCAGGGAACTGTGGTAACAGACAGCCAGGGAACTAAAGACAGACAGGGAACTAAAGACAGACAGGAACTAAAGAACTAAAGACAACCAGGGAACTAAAGACAACCAGGGAACTGTGGTAACAGACAGGGAACTAAAGACAGACAGGGAACTAAAGACAACCAGGGAACTAAAGACAAAGGAACTAAAGACAGACAGGGAACTAAAGACAGCCAGGGAACTAAAGACAGCCAGGGAACTGTGGTAACAGACAGGGAACTAAAGACAGCCAGGGAACTGTGGTAACAGACAGCCAGGGAACTGTGGTAACAGACAACCAGGGAACTAAAGACAGCCAGGGAACTGTGGTAACAGACAACCAGGGAACTAAAGAGAGCCAGGGAACTAAAGACAGACAGGGAACTAAAGACAGACAGGGAACTGTGGTATCAGACAGACAGGGAACTAAAGACAGACAGGGAACTGTGGTATCAGACAGACAGGGAACTGTGGTATCAGACAGCCAGGGAACTAAAGACAGACAGGGAACTAAATACAGACAGGGAACTAAATACAGACAGGGAACTAAATACAGACAGGGAACTGTGGTATCAGACAGACAGGGAACTGTGGTATCAGACAGCCAGGGAACTAAAGACAGACAGGGAACTAAAGACAGACAGGGAACTAAAGACAGACAGGGAACTAAATACAGACAGGGAACTAAATACAGACAGGGAACTAAATACAGACAGGGAACTAAATACAGACAGGGAACTGTGGTATCAGACAGACAGGGAACTGTGGTATCAGACAGACAGGGAACTAAAGACAGCCAGGGAACTAAAGACAGACAGGGAACTAAAGACAGACAGGGAACTGTGGTAACAGACAGACAGGGAACTAAAGACAACCAGGGAACTAAAGACAACCAGGGAACTAAAGACAACCAGGGAACTAAAAGACAACCAGGGAACTAAAGCCAGGGAACTAAAGGCCAGGGAACTAAAGACAACCAGGGAACTGTGGTAACAGACAGCCAGGGTACTAAATACAGACAGGGAACTAAAGACAGACAGGGAACTAAAGACAGACAGGGAACTGTGGTAACAGACAGCCAGGGAACTGTGGTAACAGACAGCCAGGGAACTAAAGACAGACAGGGAACTAAAGACAGCCAGGGAACTAAAGACAGCCAGGGAACTGTGGTAACAGACAGCCAGGGAACTAAAGACAGCCAGGGAACTGTGGTAACAGACAGCCAGGGAACTGTGGTAACAGACAGCCAGGGAACTAAAGACAGCCAGGGAACTAAAGACAGCCAGGGAACTAAAGACAGACAGGGAACTAAAGACAGCCAGGGAACTAAAGACAGCCAGGGAACTGTGGTAACAGACAGCCAGGGAACTAAAGACAGCCAGGGAACTAAAGACAGCCAGGGAACTAAAGACAGCCAGGGAACTAAAGACAGACAGGGAACTAAAGACAGCCAGGGAACTAAAGACAGCCAGGGAACTAAAGACAGACAGGGAACTAAAGACAGACAGGGAACTAAAGACAACCAGGGAACTAAAGACAACCAGGGAACTAAAGACAACCAGGGAACTAAAGACAGCCAGGGAACTAAAGACAGCCAGGGAACTGTGGTAACAGACAGCCAGGGAACTAAAGACAACCAGGGTACTAAAGACAACCAGGGAACTAAAGACAACCAGGGTACTAAAGACAACCAGGGTACTAAAGACAACCAGGGTACTAAAGACAGCCAGGGAACTGTGGTAACAGACAACCAGGGAACTAAAGACAACCAGGGAACTAAAGACAACCAGGGAACTAAAGACAACCAGGGAACTAAAGACAACCAGGGAACTGTGGTAACAGACAGCCAGGGAACTAAAGACAGACAGGGAACTAAAGACAGCCAGGGAACTGTGGTAACAGACAGCCAGGGAACTAAAGACAGACAGGGAACTAAAGACAGCCAGGAAAATGTGGTATCAGACAGACAGGGAACTAAAGACAGCCAGGGAACTAAAGACAGCAAGGGAACTGTGGTAACAGACAGCCAGGGAACTAAAGACAGACAGGGAACTAAAGACAGACAGGGAACTGTGGTAACAGACAACCAGGGAACTAAAGACAGCCAGGGAACTAAAGACAGACAGGGAACTGTGGTATCAGACAGACAGGGAACTAAAGACAGACAGGGAACTGTGGTATCAGACAGACAGGGAACTGTGGTATCAGACAGCCAGGGAACTAAAGACAGACAGGGAACTAAAGACAGACAGGGAACTAAATACAGACAGGGAACTAAATACAGACAGGGAACTGTGGTATCAGACAGACAGGGAACTAAAGACAGACAGGGAACTGTGGTATCAGACAGACAGGGAACTGTGGTATCAGACAGCCAGGGAACTAAAGACAGCCAGGGAACTAAATACAGACAGGGAACTAAATACAGACAGGGAACTGTGGTATCAGACAGACAGGGAACTGTGGTATCAGACAGACAGGGAACTAAAGACAGACAGGGAACTAAAGACAGACAGGGAACTAAAGACAGACAGGGAACTGTGGTAACAGACAGACAGGGAACTAAAGACAACCAGGGAACTAAAGACAACCAGGGAACTGTGGTAACAGACAACCAGGGAACTAAAGACAGCCAGGGAACTAAAGACAGCCAGGGAACTAAAGACAGCCAGGGAACTAAAGACAACCAGGGAACTGTGGTAACAGACAGCCAGGGTACTAAAGACAGACAGGGAACTAAAGACAGACAGGGAACTAAAGACAGACAGGGAACTAAAGACAGACAGGGAACTGTGGTAACAGACAGCCAGGGAACTGTGGTAACAGACAGCCAGGGAACTGTGGTAACAGACAGCCAGGGAACTGTGGTAACAGACAGCCAGGGAACTGTGGTAACAGACAGCCAGGGAACTGTGGTAACAGACAGCCAGGGAACTAAAGACAGACAGGGAACTAAAGACAGCCAGGGAACTGTGGTAACAGACACCCAGGGAACTAAAGACAGACAGGGAACTGTGGTAACAGACAGCCAGGGAACTAAAGACAGACAGGGAACTAAAGACAACCAGGGAACTAAAGACAGCCAGGGAACTAAAGACAGCCAGGGAACTAAAGACAGCCAGGGAACTGTGGTAACAGACAGCCAGGGAACTAAAGACAGCCAGGGAACTGTGGTAACAGACAGCCAGGGAACTAAAGACAGCCAGGGAACTGTGGTAACAGACAACCAGGGAACTAAAGACAACCAGGGAACTGTGGTAACAGACAGCCAGGGAACTAAAGACAGACAGGGAACTAAAGACAGACAGGGAACTAAAGACAACCAGGGAACTAAAGACAACCAGGGAACTAAAGACAACCAGGGAACTGTGGTAACAGACAGCCAGGGAACTAAAGACAGCCAGGGAACTAAAGACAGCCAGGGAACTGTGGTAACAGACAGCCAGGGAACTAAAGACAGCCAGGGAACTGTGGTAACAGACAGCCAGGGAACTAAAGACAGCCAGGGAACTGTGGTAACAGACAACCAGGGAACTAAAGACAACCAGGGAACTGTGGTAACAGACAGCCAGGGAACTAAAGACAGACAGGGAACTAAAGACAGACAGGGAACTAAAGACAACCAGGGAACTAAAGACAACCAGGGAACTGTGGTAACAGACAGCCAGGGAACTAAAGACAGACAGGGAACTAAAGACAACCAGGGAACTAAAGACAACCAGGGAACTAAAGACAGACAGGGAACTAAAGACAGCCAGGGAACTAAAGACAGCCAGGGAACTGTGGTAACAGACAGGGAACTAAAGACAGCCAGGGAACTGTGGTAACAGACAGCCAGGGAACTGTGGTAACAGACAACCAGGGAACTAAAGACAGCCAGGGAACTGTGGTAACAGACAACCAGGGAACTAAAGACAGCCAGGGAACTAAAGACAGACAGGGAACTAAAGACAGACAGGGAACTGTGGTATCAGACAGACAGGGAACTAAAGACAGACAGGGAACTGTGGTATCAGACAGACAGGGAACTGTGGTATCAGACAGCCAGGGAACTAAAGACAGACAGGGAACTAAAGACAGACAGGGAACTAAATACAGACAGGGAACTAAATACAGACAGGGAACTAAATACAGACAGGGAACTAAATACAGACAGGGAACTGTGGTATCAGACAGACAGGGAACTGTGGTATCAGACAGACAGGGAACTAAAGACAGCCAGGGAACTAAAGACAGACAGGGAACTGTGGTAACAGACAGACAGGGAACTAAAGACAACCAGGGAACTAAAGACAACCAGGGAACTAAAGACAACCAGGGAACTAAAGACAGCCAGGGAACTAAAGACAGCCAGGGAACTAAAGACAACCAGGGAACTGTGGTAACAGACAGCCAGGGTACTAAATACAGAAGGGAACTAAAGACAGACAGGGAACTAAAGACAGACAGGGAACTGTGGTAACAGACAGCCAGGGAACTGTGGTAACAGACAGCCAGGGAACTAAAGACAGCCAGGGAACTAAAGACAGCCAGGGAACTAAAGACAGCCAGGGAACTGTGGTAACAGACAGCCAGGGAACTAAAGACAGCCAGGGAACTGTGGTAACAGACAGCCAGGGAACTGTGGTAACAGACAGCCAGGGAACTAAAGACAGCCAGGGAACTAAAGACAGACAGGGAACTAAAGACAGACAGGGAACTAAAGACAGCCAGGGAACTAAAGACAGACAGGGAACTAAAGACAGACAGGGAACTAAAGACAGACAGGGAACTAAAGACAGACAGGGAACTAAAGACAGACAGGGAACTAAAGACAGCCAGGGAACTGTGGTAACAGACAGCCAGGAAACTGTGGTAACAGACAGACAGGGAACTAAAGACAGACAGGGAACTGTGGTAACAGACAGCCAGGGAACTAAAGACAGCCAGGGAACTAAAGACAGCCAGGGAACTAAAGACAGCCAGGGAACTAAAGACAGCCAGGGAACTGTGGTAACAGACAGCCAGGGAACTAAAGACAGACAGGGAACTAAAGACAGACAGGGAACTGTGGTAACAGGAACTAAACCGCGCTAGCTGCTGCTGAGAAGGGAAAGGTTAGGCCCCACTAATTGAATTGTAGACAAGAGTTCATTGAGAAGCATTTTGGCTCTTTTTCTAATACAAGTAAACAACCATTTAAAATGGGGCATGTCTCCTCAATGATGGCCAGACAGAGGGGAAGAATACCCCAGCAGCGGGTGGCCACTCTCTGGGACTACTTCCCAAACGGCACCCTATGCCCTACATAGTGCCCTACTTTTGACCAGTACCCTATAGACCTTAGTCAAAAGTAGTGCACTAAATAGGGAACAGGGTACCATTTGGGATAACAGCCTGATGTAAACAATCGTCCTTCTCAAAGCCCGTCCAGCCTTCAGGGCCTCAGTCCACGGGAGAATGAAACATGTTAATTTGCACATGCTTTGTGCTAGAGACTTTGGCTTTTGACTCAAATATCACCCTAGTCCCCTATCTAGTGCACTACTTTTGATAGGGCTCTGGTCAAAAGTAGTGCACTATGTAGGGAATAGGGTGCCATTTGGGGCTCAGATTTAACCATTCATTCCCCCCTTTCTCAGAAGAACCACCACTGTTGTGGTGACACGTTCTGAATTTTATACCACACGCTTCACAGGCTATAGGTAATCGCAGAAATAGATGACATTTAAAATTATTAGCATATAGTGATGGTAACCAATGCCCCCTTTCCTGGCAGACTACCTGCATTTTATTTTTTTTATTTTTTAACTTTCAGTTGAATCTAAGGACGCTTGCTGAACATTTGCCTGAGATGGTGCAGCACATTGGGTGCTCGTATCCGTTCCTATTCTTATACACTGAAAATGAATGTGAGGGAAGGTGGAGGAGTAGAGAGGCTGGCGAGTTCGGTCCTGTCGCTGGTTGTCTTGGGGGGTTTCCAGGCCCCTGGGTTAGTAAGGAGCTGATTGAGATGCAGAGGGGACTCGAAAGGATTTAGCTGAGCCAAGGGAACACTTGGTCTCTTGTGTTGACAAAGTCTACATTTAGGCTGAATACCACCTGAACTTCTTTTGTGTCAAATTAAGATTTAGTTTAGGTGTGTAGGTCGCCAGCGATCATAACGTCCCGGGTTCTGGTCTTGCGGTTGAAGTGTAGACGCTACAGTACTAAAAACAGAGGACTATCACCAATGACCTAATCAAGACGCTTCTCCAATAACAGGATCTAGCTAGCCTGGTAACAGACCTGATATATCTCCAATAACAGGATCTAGCTAGCCTGGTAACAGACCTGATATATCTCCGATAACAGGATCTAGCTAGCCTGGTAACAGACCTGATACATCTCCGATAACAGGATCTAGCTAGCCTGGTAACAGACCTGATATATCTCCAATAACAGGATCTAGCTAGCCTGGTAACAGACCTGATATATCTCCGATAACAGGATCTAGCTAGCCTGGTAACAGACCTGATACATCTCCGATAACAGGATCTAGCTAGCCTGGTAACAGACCTGATACATCTCCGATAACAGGATCTAGCTAGCCTGGTAACAGACCTGATACATCTCCGATAACAGGATCTAGCTAGCCTGGTAACAGACCAGAGATACATCTCCGATAACAGGATCTAGCTAGCCTGGTAACAGACCTGATACATCTCCGATAACAGGATCTAGCTAGCCTGGTAACAGACCTGATACATCTCCGATAACAGGATCTAGCTAGCCTGGTAACAGACCTGATACATCTCCGATAACAGGATCTAGCTAGCCTGGTAACAGACCTGATACATCTCCGATAACAGGATCTAGCTAGCCTAACAGACCTGATACATCTCCGATAACAGGATCTAGCTAGCCTGGTAACAGACCTGATACATCTCCGATAACAGGATCTAGCTAGCCTGGTAACAGACCTGATACATCTCCGATAACAGGATCTAGCTAGCCTGGTAACAGACCTGATACATCTCCGATAACAGGATCTAGCTAGCCTGGTAACAGACCTGATACATCTCCGATAACAGGATCTAGCTAACCTGGTAACAGACCTGATACATCTCCGATAACAGGATCTAGCTAGCCTGGTACTATAGATCTGTTTTGGGACCTAAATACGACAGACACTGTTGGTTATGATATGCCAGTAGGCAATTATTATTATTTTAAATCAGCATACCATACAAAGACATTTGTTTGAATGTTATTTAACAAGTCTATCGTATTGCTATAATCAAATCAAATTTTATTTGTCACATACACATGGATGGTCAAGGATTCCCAAGGTTACTGCTTTTCTAAACCTACCACAACGCAGGGCAGTTGATGACACGAGTTAGTCATTACCTGACCTATATAGCAAGGTATCTAGCCTAATCCCTAACACACAGAACATACATCCAGCAGGAAGTCAGCTACGACCACTGGACTGGACCACTAGCAAGGTATCTAGCCTAATCCCTAACACACAGAACATACACCCAGCAGGAAGTCAGCTACGACCACTGGACTGGCCCACTAGCAAGGTATCTAGCCTAATCCCTAACACACAGAACATACATCCAGCAGGAAGTCAGCTACGACCACTGGACTGGACCACTAGCAAGGTATCTAGCCTAATCCCTAACACACAGAACATACACCCAGCAGGAAGTCAGCTACGACCACTGGACTGGCCCACTAGCAAGGTATCTAGCCTAATCCCTAACACACAGAACATACATCCAGCAGGAAGTCCTACGACCACTGGACTGGACCACAGAACATCTAGCCTAATCCCTAACACACAGAACATACACCCAGCAGGAAGTCAGCTACGACCACTGGACTGGCCCACTAGCAAGGTATCTAGCCTAATCCCTAACACACAGAACATACATCCAGCAGGAAGTCAGCTACGACCACTGGACTGGACCACTAGCAAGGTATCTAGCCTAATCCCTAACACACAGAACATACACCCAGCAGGAAGTCAGCTACGACCACTGGACTGGCCCACTAGCAAGGTATCTAGCCTAATCCCTAACACACAGAACATACATCCAGCAGGAAGTCAGCTACGACCACTGGACTGGCCCACTAGCAAGGTATCTAGCCTAATCCCTAACACACAGAACATACACCCAGCAGGAAGTCAGCTACGACCACTGGACTGGCCCACTAGCAAGGTATCTAGCATAATCCCTAACACACAGAACATACACCCCGACAGGAAGTCAGCTACGACCACTGGACTGGCCCACTAGCAAGGTATCTAGCATAATCCCTAACACACAGAACATACACCCAGCAGGAAGTCAGCTACGACCACTGGACTGGACCACTAGCAAGGTATCTAGCCTAATCCCTAACACACAGAACATACACCCCGACAGGAAGTCAGCTACGACCACTGGACTGGCCCACTAGCAAGGTATCTAGCCTAATCCCTAACACACAGAACATACACCCAGCAGGAAGTCAGCTACGACCACTGGACTGGCCCACTAGCAAGGTATCTAGCATAATCCCTAACACACAGAACATACACCCAGCAGGAAGTCAGCTACGACCACTGGACTGGCCCACTAGCAAGGTATCTAGCCTAATCCCTAACACACAGAACGTACACCCCGGCAGGAAGTCAGCTACGACCACTGGATTGGCCCACTAGCAAGGTATCTAGCATAATCCCTAACACACAGAACATACACCCAGCAGGAAGTCAGCTACGACCACTGGACTGGCCCACTAGCAAGGTATCTAGCCTAATCCCTAACACACAGAACATACACCCCAGCAGGAAGTCAGCTACGACCACTGGACTGGCCCACTAGCAAGGTATCTAGCCTAATCCCTAACACACAGAACATACACCCCAGCAGGAAGTCAGCTACGACCACTGGACTGGCCCACTAGCAAGGTATCTAGCCTAATCCCTAACACACAGAACATACACCCCGACAGGAAGTCAGCTACGACCACTGGACTGGCCCACTAGCAAGGTATCTAGCCTAATCCCTAACACACAGAACATACACCCCGACAGGAAGTCAGCTACGACCACTGGACTGGCCCACTAGCAAGGTATCTAGCCTAATCCCTAACACACAGAACATACACCCAGCAGGAAATCAGCTACGACCACTGGACTGGCCCACTAGCAAGGTGAAGAAGGTACGGTTACTTCGTATCCTTAACACAGGAAGCGTGTTCCTACTCATAATCATTTAGAGAAGTGCGGGTGTGGCGGCAAAAAGATTTATGAGATAGATTCCTTGTTGAAAATAAATTAATACAATTCTGACTTCGTGTCATTTAAATTTGATAAATTAACCAAGCTATATCCTTATTCATGACATATTGATTTGCGTCTAAAAACCCATGAATAGTCAATTATTCAGACACGAAAGCCAAAGTAAAAGCCGAAACAAAAGATCTACAACAAAAAAAACACACACGAACGAAATAAAACTCACCTTGGCTTCGCAACTTCTTGTTTTCAACCAATAAAACCTACAGAGAGGATTGGAAAAGCGAGTTTTCCCCCCAATTTAAACACAATACCCAGGCTATTGCATTGCTGTTCGTTCTATCCTCTCCAATCCTTCCACCTCTTTCCCATTTTGGGTTGGACATGAATTAGGTAAAACCATGGCTGCCCTAACGTGTACTATCCAGTCACGTGGTCCAATAGATCCCAGCAGGGGCGAATTCATTACGCCGTTTCTGTTGCGAAACGCTTCTTACACGGAAGCAAACGGGACGAAACGGGGAGGGACCTACCTGAATTTGTTCAATAAAAACTCTGTGCACTAATGAATACACTCCTACATATAAGCGCTTCCCGACAGAGCGACTCCGCCATATAAATGTTTTTCTGTTTATGGGACTGTTTATTACAGCAAGGCCCTGAGATGGCTTGTGCTGTGGGAAACATTTGGTCAGTGACTGTTCAGTTATGCACCAGACTGAGTCAACATTGACGTTTTGTCTTTCATTTGACAACCCCGAGGAGTCACTGGACTGTGACAAGGATATACAAAGGTAAAACTATAGGCTCAATAGGGCCTTCATAACTAACCCTGTTCGATCAACAGTTTATGTGAGGTTTTTGTGACGATTACACTTTTCACAGGGATGCCACTTACTCTATATCCCACAGACTGTTTAAAGTTCCCGCACAGTCATCCTATCCCAAGTAAAAATAGCATTTGAATGACCAAAACATCACTCATAACATTTTTACACTATTAAAATGCTCAGAATTTAAGAAATAGTACCTTTATTTATATTAATGAGTTCGCCTTGACTGACAGCTCTTTGAAACGCCCTTGTGGTCGTTGCCAGGTAACAAGGTAAACAATGGGTCACGTGTCATTGATGACTAGGTGAACAATGGGCCACATTTATTTTAATTTGATATTTTACCTGTATTTAACTAGGCAAGTCAGTTAAGAACAAATTCTTATTTTCAATGACGGCCTAGAAACAGTGGGTTAACTGCCTGTTCAGGGGCAGAACGACAGATTTGTACCTTGTCAGCTTCCGGTTACTAGTCCAACGCTCTAACCACTAACCACATGTCATTGTGAGTTTAAATAGTATACCTCAAACCCATTTTCTCTTCTAAATGCTCTCATGGTCAACAGAGCTGATCATGGACTGTTAGATATCAGACAAACAGCAGCAATACACAATTGCATTTTCTATTATTTTGTAACTAATGACAGAATACATTTCACTGATACAGTTCTTCACAATAATTAGTAAACCCTGATTCACCTTAGAAGCTTAGACAGAAGGGAATGTACTTGAAAACAACATACAATAAGTGTATTGGACAATTTATTGGTGCCTCTGCACTATCATTAATGATGACAATATGTTCAGAGTTGTATGTATTGATCAGACATGTATGTGATCATTTATAATAGGCCAGTATAGCCAAAATATTGATCAACATGAACACTAAAGAGAAATAAAGGTGAAAAATCATTTGATCTTTTTTTTAAATCAAAGCCATAAATATGCAGGATCCCATTGATTCGTAAAAATGTGTAGCACTTATCTCCCGTCTAAAAAAATATATATATACAAAAGTAACAATGTCATATCACGTATGGCGGGGGGCAGCGGAGGATGGGGACCTAAGCAGGCTTCAGGCCGGGGGGGCAGCGGAGGAGGGGGACCTAAGCAGGCTTCAGGCCGGGGGGGACCTAAGCAGGCTTCAGGCCGGGGGGCAGCGGAGGAGGGGGACCTAAGCAGGCTTCAGGCCGGGGGCAGCGGAGGATGGGGACCTAAGCAGGCTTCAGGCCGGGGTGGGGGGCTTTCGGAGGAGGGGGACCTAAGCAGGCTTCAGGCCGGGGGGGACCTAAGCAGGCTTCAGGCCGGGGGGGGGAGCAGCGGAGGAGGGGGACCTAAGCAGGCTTCAGGCACCCACTTGGCTGCAGTCACCCCCAAGATTGAATCAGGAGAGCAATCCAGCTATGGCCTCTCTCATTGGGCAGACACGGGTCCTGGGATGGACAGATCAGGCCTCTCTCATTGGGCAGACAGGGGTCCTGGGATGGACAGATCAGGCCTCTCTCATTGGGCAGACAGGGGTCCTGGGATGGACAGATCAGGCCTCTCTCACTGGGCAGACAGGGGTCCTAGGATAGACAGATCAGGCCTCTCTCATTGGGCAGACAGGGGTCCTGGGATGGACAGATCAGGCCTCTCTCATTGGGCAGACAGGGGTCCTGGGATGGACAGATCAGGCCTCTCTCATTAGGCAGACAGGAGTCCTGGGATGAACAGATCAGGCCTCTCTCACTGGGCAGACAGGGGTCCTGGGATGGACAGATCAGGCCTCTCTCACTGAGCAGACAGGGGTCCTGGGATGGACAGATCAGGCCTCTCTCACTGGGCAGACAGGGGTCCTGGGATGGACAGATCAGGCCTCTCTCACTGAGCAGACAGGGGTCCTGGGATGGACAGACCATGCCTCTCTCACTGAGCAGACAGGGGTCCTGGGATGGACAGATCAGGCCTCTCTCACTGAGCAGACAGGGGTCCTGGGATGGACAGACCATGCCTCTCTCACTGAGCAGACAGGGGTCCTGGGATGGACAGATCAGGCCTCTCTCACTGAGCAGACAGGGGTCCTGGGATGGACAGATCAGGCCTCTCTCACTGGGCAGACAGGGGTCCTGGGATGGACAGATCAGGCCTCTCTCACTGGGCAGACAGGGGTCCTGGGATGGACAGATCAGGCCTCTCTCACTGGGCAGACAGGGGTCCTGGGATGGACAGATCAGGCCTCTCTCACTGAGCAGACAGGGGTCCTGGGATGGACAGATCAGGCCTCTCTCACTGGGCAGACAGGGGTCCTGGGATGGACAGATCAGGCCTCTCTCACTGGGCAGACAGGGGTCCTGGGATGGACAGCAAGCACAGCTTCCCCATGTACAGGGCTGGATCAAGGGTGAACCATTTTTTGAAAAGGGACATGTTTGTTTAAATGGATAGTGAATTTAATATCCTTTATGCACTGTTCTGAGTTATGATGCTATAATTTCGTTGATGTTGCGATCTACTTGTTAAATGTGTTTTCTGCTATCTTTGTCCTCAATTTTAAATATGCGATATTTAGTCGTACACTTTTTTAGTGAAACTTTTCAATGTCAGTATTTGGAATTTGTGTGCCTGAAATGCTCAATTGATTTGCAATGAATAACTGTGACTTACAGTACGTTGGGTCTATCTTCATAGACTTCACAGCATATCCCCCATTCTTTGACATGGGAAACCTGATTTTATATTACAACCTGCCACGGTGGCTACCTGGAAAGCTGATTTTATATTACAACCTGCCACGGTGGCAACCTGGAAACCTGATTTTATATTACAACCTGCCATGGTGGCTACCTGGAAACCTGATTTTATATTACAACCTGCCACGGTGGCAACCTGGAAACCTGATTTTATATTACAACCTGCCACGGTGGCAACCTGGAAAGCTGATTTTATATTACAACCTGCCACGGTGGCTACCTGGAAACCTGATTTTATATTACAACCTGCCACGGTGGCAACCTGGAAAGCTGATTTTATATTACAACCTGCCACGGTGGCTACCTGGAAACCTGATTTTATATTACAACCTGCCACGGTGGCAACCTGGAAACCTGATTTTATATTACAACCTGCCACGGTGGCTACCTGGAAAGCTGATTTTATATTACAACCTGCCACGGTGGCTACCTGGAAAGCTGATTTTATATTACAACCTGCCACGGTGGCAACCTGGAAAGCTGATTTTATATTACAACCTGCCACGGTGGCTACCTGGAAACCTGATTTTATATTACAACCTGCCACGGTGGCTACCTGGAAACCTGATTTTATATTACAACCTGCCACGGTGGCAACCTGGAAACCTGATTTTATATTACAACCTGCCACGGTGGCTACCTGGAAACCTGATTTTATATTACAACCTGCCACGGTGGCAACCTGGAAACCTGATTTTATATTACAACCTGCCACGGTGGCTACCTGGAAACCTGATTTTATATTACAACCTGCCACGGTGGCAACCTGGAAACCTGATTTTATATTACAACCTGCCACGGTGGCTACCTGGAAACCTGATTTTATATTACAACCTGCCACGGTGGCAACCTGGAAAGCTGATTTTATATTACAACCTGCCACGGTGGCTACCTGGAAAGCTGATTTTATATTACAACCTGCCACGGTGGCAACCTGGAAACCTGATTTTATATTACAACCTGCCACGGTGGCAACCTGGAAACCTGATTTTATATTACAACCTGCCACGGTGGCAACCTGGAAACCTGATTTTATATTACAACCTGCCACGGTGGCTACCTGGAAACCTGATTTTATATTACAACCTGCCACGGTGGCTACCTGGAAACCTGATTTTATATTACAACCTGCCACGGTGGCAACCTGAAACCTGATTTTATATTACAACCGGTGGCTACCTGGAAACCTGATTTTATATTACAACCTGCCACGGTGGCAACCTGGAAACCTGATTTTATATTACAACCTGCCACGGTGGCTACCTGGAAACCTGATTTTATATTACAACCTGCCACGGTGGCAACCTGGAAACCTGATTTTATATTACAACCTGCCACGGTGGCTACCTGATTTTATATTACAACCTGCCACGGTGGCTACCTGATTTTATATTACAACCTGCCACGGTGGCTACCTGGAAATCTGTACAGACAGTAGATGTTGTATTTGCTAAATGGTTTATTATTACAGCTTGATGATAGTGTAAGGACGTGGGAAGAGAAATAATACTGTTATACACATCCCAACTACTTTTTTGTTCACAACATTCCTTCGTGTCAGCTGTGTGCTGGCAGTTCTCAGACAACGTAGGAATTGTAAGAACTATATCCGTATAGTGACTATCAGGTGTGTTACAGATAAACTATCCCGCTCACAGCACAGGAGGCTTCCGAGGGAATGACTAATTACTACTATTAATTTAATTTTTTAATTTATTTCACCTTTATTTAATCAGGTAGGCCAGTTGAGAACAAGTTCTCATTTACAACTGCAACCTAGCCAAGATAAAGCAAAGCAGTGCAACAAAAACAAAAAGACAGAATTACACATGGATTAAAACAAACATATAGTCAATAGTACAATAGAAAAAGTCTATATACAGTGTGTGCAAATTAGGTAGGATAAGAGAGGTAAGGCAGTAAATAGGCCACAGTGGCAAAATAATTATAATATAGCAATTAAACACTGGTGATAGATGTGCAGTGTACAAGTAGAGATACTGGGGTGCAAAGGTGCAAAATAAATCAAATAGATACCCGTATGGGGATGAGGTAGTTGGATGGGCTGTTTACAGATGGGCTATGTACAGGTGCAGTGATCTATGAGCTGGTGCTTAAAACTAGTGAGGGAGATATGAGTCTCCAGCTCCATAATAATGGTTGGAACGAAGCAAATGGAATTGCATCGACCGCGTGTTTGATGTATCTGATTCCACCATTCCACTCCAGTCATTACCCACGGGCCCGTCCTCCCTAATTAAGGTGCCACCAACCTCCTGTGGTTCGCAAGTCATAAAAGCCACAGCCAATGTTGCATTATCTAAAGCAGGAATGGGCGACTTTGATAGGGGGTGTGAGGGACACCGAATATCTGAACTCCTCGTGAGAGAGCCACAGGGTGGAGAGATATGTTTGCAGTTATTACTATGATATCTGAGTGAGGTTGACTAACAAAATCAATATTAGGGTTTTATGCTTGCCACAAGGTTCATATGATTCCTTTCTATTCGAGGGTTCAAAGCACTCTAAATATATGTACCTATTCTCTAAATATATGTATCTATTCTCTAAATATATGTATATATTCTCTAAATATATGTACATATTCTCTAAATACATGTATCTATTCTCTAAATATATGTATCTATTCTCTAAATATATGTATCTATTCTCTAAATATATGTATCTATTCTCTAAATATATGTATCTATTCTCTAAATACATGTATCTATTCTCTAAATATATGTATCTATTCTCTAAATATATGTATCTATTCTCTAAATATATGTATCTATTCTCTAAATATATGTATCTATTCTCTAAATATATGTACCTATTCTCTAAATATATGTACATATTCTCTAAATATATGTACCTATTCTCTAAATATATGTATCTATTCTCTAAATATATGTATCTATTCTCTAAATATATGTATTTGTTCTCTAAATATATGTACCTATTCTCTAAATATATGTACATATTCTCTAAATATATGTACCTATTCTCTAAATATATGTATCTATTCTCTAAATATATGTACCTATTCTCTAAATATATGTATTTGTTCTCTAAATATATGTATCTATTCTCTAAATACATGTATCTATTCTCTAAATATATGTATCTATTCTCTAAATATATGTATCTATTCTCTAAATATATGTATCTATTCTCTAAATATATGTATCTATTCTCTAAATATATGTACCTATTCTCTAAATATATGTATCTATACTCTAAATACATGAATCTATCCTCTAAATATATGTATCTATGCTCTAAATACATGATTCTATACTCTAAATATGTGTATCTGATGATAAGATACCAGTATAGCACTATATTGCCATCTAGTGGCTTCAACATTCCTGATACTGACAGTATACCTTCCGATTAGATTTCAGGCACACTTCTCCAAAGTGACAGGCTGACTTTGACTATCCTGTGCAAAAGATGTTTATTTTATTTTAAATAACACAATTTGACCATCCTTTCAAAACGATCAAAACCCCCCCTTTAACACCAGTTGTTCCACTTGTAAGAACCTGTGTTATTATTCTACAGAAGTTCACTCAGTCACCCAGGTGATGTTGATTTTAAAGGTCTTATCACCTGATCTCTGGATAATAATAACCTTTTTAATATGCCTTTGACAAGACCAATAAGTGACCTTATGTGTGGTGAAGTGTTGTCTGTAGGTAACACAGCTCATGTTCCGTCTCTGTCTGCGTAGAACAGTAACACAGCCATGGACTAGAATTACTCTCCACTCAGCTATCTGGGAGCACAAATCCTATTTTCCCCTCTGTGTGTGTGTACGTGTGTGTGCGCGCGTGTGTGTGTGTGTGTGTGTGTGTGTGTGTGTGTGGCTGACTGGCTGGCTGTAGGGCAATGTGGTGGTGATGCTGATATCTCTCTCTGGCTATAGACACCGAGTCCGGCCTCACAGTGTGTGTGTGTGTGTGTGTGTGTGTATGTCATATCAAATCTAATTTTATTTGTCACATGCGCCAAGTAGGTCTCCTGTGGGGGAATAGGCCTCTGTCTTGGTATATTTGGACCATGATAGTTTGTTGGTGATGTGGACACCGAGGAACTTAAAGCTCTCAACCCGCTCCACTTCAGCCCCGTTGATGAGAATGGGGGCATGCTCGGTCCTCCTTTTCCTGTAGTCCACAATCATCTCCTTTGTCTTGATGACGTTGAGGGAGAGGTTGTTGTCCTAGCACCACACTGCCAGGTCTCTGACCTCCTCCCTATAGGCTGTCTCATCATTGTTGTGTGTGTGCGTGTGTGCGTGTGTGCGTGTGTGCGTGTGTGCGTGTGTGTGTGTGTGTGTGTGTGTGAGCTGAGACAGCGCTCCTGTTGTCTTTTCTGCCTGTCTTTTCAAAAGCAGCAGATCGATAGAATGTCCCAATCTACAGCTTTACAGAGTCACACCACGATTCTATTAGAGAGAGAGAGAGAGAGAGAGACTGATTCTGTTGCAGAGAGAGAGAGAGAGAGAGAGAGGGAGAGAGAGAGAGAGGGAGACTGTGGTTCTGTTGCAGAGAGAGAGAGAGAGAGAGAGAGAGAGAGAGAGAGACTGTGGTTCTGTTGGAGAGAGAGAGAGAGAGAGAGAGACAGAGGTTCTGTTGGAGAGAGAGAGAGAGAGAGTAGCGAGTCGTAGAGCCAAGAAGAGCTGTGTCCCACATGGTATCCTAGTCTTTATCTAGTGCATTGCATTTACCCAGGTCCCAAAGGTCTCTGATCTGCTCCAGAATAGGTTGCCATTTGGAACACACGCACAGGAGGATGGTGGCGTCTTAATTAGGGAGGACACGCTTGTGGTCATGGCTAGAGCGGGAATAGGTGGAACTGTATCAAATACATCAGACACCGTTTTCCATGTGTTTGATGCCATTCCATCCGCTCCGTTCCAGACATTATTATGAGCCGTGCTCCACTCAGCAGCCTCCACTGGACACAGCCAATCTGAATAAAAGCCATGCTTGGTCAGACAGCGTGCCACAGCTCAGTGCTTGTACAGGACAGAACAGGACTCTTTACAAGGTGCAGTTTCAGGTTAAAGCCAGTGGGGGGGGATACTAGGTCCAAGGTAGTCTGTGGTTATATTTGCTGCAGGACAGCACCAAACACCATCCAAAGTAACAGTATATCTCTGGTAGCTCAGGGCATTAGTGCGCATTGCTTCATTCGGAGGAATGCGCAGTAACACCCTGGACCAGAGCTAAGGGCATTAGTGCGCATTGCTTCATTCGGAGGAATGCGCAGTAACACCCTGGACCAGAGATAAGGGCATTAGTGCGCATTGCTTCACCTGGAGGATTTTTAAAAATTATATTACCTTTATTTAACTAGGCAAGTCAGTTAAGAACCAATTTTTATTTTCAATGACGGCCTAGGAACAGTGGGTTAACTGCCTGTTCAGGGGCAGAACGACAGATTTGTACCTCGTCAGCTCGGGGATTTGAACTTGCAACCTTCCGGTTACTAGTCCAACGCTCTAACCACTAGGCTACCCTGCCACTGCGAATGTGCAGTAACACCCTGGACCAGAGCTAAGGGCATTAGTGCACATTGCTTCATCTGGAGGAATGTGCAGTAACACCATGGACCAGAGCCAAGGGCATTAGTACTTTTGTAAGAGGCTAGTTATTGTAAAATGAATTTGCCCAAACTCACAGCAGCTGTGGGAAGAAAGAGGTTAGACTGGAGCAACATCAACTAAAGTACTGTATTTCTATAGCAGGGCTACTACTGTATTTCTACAGCGGACTACTACTGTATTTCTACAGCAGGCTACTACTGTATTTCTGCAGTGGGCTACTACTGTATTTCTGCAGTGGGCTACTACTGTATTTCTACAGTGTTTACTACTGTATTTCTACAGTGTTTACTACTGTATTTCTACAGCGGGCTACTACTGTATTTCTACTGCAGGCTACTACTGTATTTCTACTGCAGGCTACTACTGTATTTCTACAGCGGGCTACTACTGTATTTCTACAGCAGGCTACTACTGTATTTCTACAGCAGGCTACTACTGTATTTCTACAGCGGGCTACTACTGTATTTCTACAGCAGGCTACTACTGTATTTCTACAGTGGGCTACTACTGTATTTCTACTGCAGGCTACTACTGTATTTCTACAGCGGGCTACTACTGTATTTCTACTGCAGGCTACTACTGTATTTCTACTGCAGGCTACTACTGTATTTCTACTGCAGGCTACTACTGTATTTCTACAGCAGGCTACTACTGTATTTCTACAGCGGGCTACTACTGTATTTCTACAGCAGGCTACTACTGTATTTCTACAGTGGGCTACTACTGTATTTCTACTGCAGGCTACTACTGTATTTCTACAGCGGGCTACTACTGTATTTCTACTGCAGGCTACTACTGTATTTCTACTGCAGGCTACTACTGTATTTCTACTGCAGGCTACTACTGTATTTCTACTGCAGGCTACTACTGTATTTCTACAGCGGGCTACTACTGTATTTCTACAGTGGGCTACTACTGTATTTCTACTGCAGGCTACTACTGTAAAACACACTGTTCTCCAAACTATATTGCTGTATTTCTTCCTCACTTCATGCACCTTGTTCCTTTCCCTTTTTGCTCATTACTATATTTCTCTGTTTTAGAAACTCCCACTGATTGTAACGGTTCTCCTCGTCATCTGAGGAAGAGTAGTCAAGATCGGGACCAATGCGCAGCGTGGTATGTGTCCATGTTAATATTTAATAAATCAACTGACCACTGAATAACAAAACAACAAAGAGAGTGAACGAAACAGTCCTGTAAGGTGCAAACACACAAAACGGAAAACAACTACCCACACATCATAGTGGGAAAACAAGCTGCCTAAGTATGGTTCTCAATCTGCCTCTGATTGAGAACCATACCAGGCCAAACACGTAGAAAACCAAAACTAGAACAACACATCGAATTGCCCACCCCAACTCACGCCCTGACCAACCTAAACAAGAAACGTAACAAAGGTCAGGACGTGACACTGATGTACAACAGTGACTGAGTCAGAGCTGGTGGATCTGATACACCCTGTCTCCACCCTTCTGTTGGAGAGAGAGAGAGAGAGAGAGAGAGAGAGAGAGAGAGAGAGAGAGAGAGAGAGAGAGAGAGAGAGAGAGAGAGAGAGAGATTCTATTGGCCTGAGAGCAGAGCAGAGCTGGTGTATCTGATACACTCTGTCTCCACACTTTTTTTGACGTTCGTGGTGTTTTTTTTGAAGGACGTGGAAGTGAAGATTTGAAAAGATTTGATGGTGCGCCGGGGCTGTACGTAACAGCTGTCGATAGTAGTTCCTGTGATACCTGGATTCAGGAACATTCTAGAATATACTGAGTCATCAACAGAGATTGTTCGCTTGCCCAGCTAACAAAGACGCATTCTTGTTAGTGTCATAAATCAGACAAAATTGTTTTCTCAGAATTTGACATATGCCTACAACGTAAAAGACTAGAAATCAAGATGTTCTTTTAAACATTACCAGAATAATTGTGTTCAAATGGCTGTGAAATTCACGCGAAAAGAGACATTGTTCCTGGAACATAATTAAATCAATTATGATGCTGAAAATAGATCCATCCTGCATTGCAGTAAAAAACACACAGAAATGACTCCTCTCACCTACTATACGGTGGGTGTTTTTTGTGTAGATTATAAATTTAAACATGGATTTTCTATGTTTGCTCTGGACCACTAGGGAGTTTATGAAATGCAGTGCGAAATGGTTGAAGACCACTGATACCTGATACCTTCAACAGGCCATAGAGGGCAATGAGCACTGAACCACTGAGGTTGTGTGTGTGTGTGTGTGTGTGTGTGTGTGTGTGTGTGTGTGTGTGTGTGTGTGTGTGTGTGTGTGTGTGTCCGTGTGCGTGTGCATGTGTGTGTATGTATGTGTGTGTGTGTGTCCGTGTGCGTGCATGTGCATGCGTGTGTGTATGTGTGTGTGTGTATGTGTAACTCTGTGTATCCCTGAGTATGCAGGAGCAATAGAGCGCATGCAGCAGGGATGTCTTACATTAGCTGGGAAGGGTTCAATGGGAAGGGTGTTCCAATGTGAGATGGAACGGTGGTGCAGTATAGTGCACCAACCACCCCTCTCCCCTGCTCTAACCTCCTCTGCTGCTGTCCTCTCCTGCTGTCCTCTATGCTGTCCTCTTCTATCTTCTCCTCTCCTCTCCTCTCCTCTCCTCTCCTCTCCTCTCCTCTCCTCTCCTCTCCTCTCCTCTCATCTCCTCTGCTCCCCTCTCTTCCCCTCTGCTCTCCTCTCTGCTCTGTCCTCCTCTCTTCTCTTCTCTTCTCCTCTCCTCTCTCCTCTCTCTCCTCTCCTCTCCTCTCCTCTCCTCTCCTCTCCTCTCCCTCTCCCTCCTCTTCTCTTCTCTCCTCTGCTCCGCTCCTATCCCACTGCTACTCCTTTGTCAAGTTGCCTGCAGAGTAGACTTGAGTGGTGCATTGCTGCTAAAACAGAAGCAATCAGCTTTGAGAGCCGTTACACATCTAGGGGGGTGGGGCGTTCCAGGTGGATGAGGCAGTCTCCTTGGGTGATCTAGTGTGGTGTGCATCCCAAAATGACAGTCTCCTTGGGTGATCTAGTGTGGTGTGCATCCCAAAATGACAGTCTCCTTGGGTGATCTAGTGTGGTGTGCATCCCAAAATGACAGTCTCCTTGGGTGATCTAGTGTGGTGTGCATCCCAAAATGACAGTCTCCTTGGGTGATCTAGTGTGGTGTGCATCCCAAAATGACAGGCTCCTTGGGTGATCTAGAGATCTAGAGGGGGTACTAAACCACTACACTGGCGTCAGGTCGGGGAATAAAATTAGATTAATGCTTCACTGGAAGGAAGGAAGGAAGGAAGGAAGGAAGGAAGGAAGGAAGGAAGGAAGGAAGGAAGGAAGGAAGGAAGGAAGGAAGGAAGGAAGGAAGGAAGGAAGGAAGGAAGGAATCATGTTTGAATGAAAAGGACGTTTCAGTTTGTATTTTTGTTCAATTTTGTTCAATGTGTTTTAAAGAATACAAACAAAAATATGAATAATATTGTTATCATTTAATCGTTATTACAGACAATTTGTCATGCAATGTTTCAGAATTGAGAGACTTTAGTGTTGCATTGTAGCAGTACAGTCCTATTCTCCATTCTCCATTGCTTGTTTTGGTCATGACAGTACAGTCGTAGACTGATATGTACAGCTGTAGATATGGTAGACTGATATGGTAGACTGATATGTACAGCTGTAGATATGGTAGACTGATATGGTAGACTGATATGTACAGCTGTAGATATGGTAGACTGATATGGTAGACTGATATGTACAGCTGTAGATATGGTAGACTGATATGTACAGCTGTAGATATGGTAGACTGATATGGTAGACTGATATGTACATTTACATTTACAGCTGTAGATATCCAGGTAGACTGATATATGACAGCAGTGGAACAGATATGGCATCTAGTCTTTTAAGGGGGGAGGGGGAGAAGGATTACTTTATCCTATCCTAGGTACAGCTGTAGATATGTGAGGGAGTTTGTTCCACCATTGGGGGCCAGAGACTGATCATATACAGCTGTAGATATGGTAGAGAGCTGATATGGTAGACTGATATGTACAGCTGTAGATATGATATATACAGCTGTAGATATGGTAGACTGATATGGTAGACTGATATGTACAGCTGTAGATATGGTAGACTGATATGGTAGACTGATATGTACAGCTGTAGATATGGTAGACTGATATGGTAGACTGATATGTACAGCTGTAGATATGGTAGACTGATATGGTAGACTGATATGTACAGCTGTAGATATGGTAGACTGATATGGTAGACTGATATGTACAGCTGTAGATACGTTTTGAGAATGACACAAATATTAATTTCCACAAAGTTTGCTGCTTCAGTGTCTTTAGATATTTTTGTCAGATGTTACTATGGAATACTGAAGTATAATTACAAGCATTTCATAAGTGTCAAAGGCTTTTATTGACATTTACATGAAGTTGATGCAAAGAGTCAATATTTGCATAGCCAATAGTTTTGTTCCCCGAGTCACTTAGTTATCACTTTTGTCTTATGGCAAGGTGCTCCATCATGCGGGAAAAGGCATTATTCGTCACCAAACTGTTCCTGGATGGTTGGGAGAAGTTGCTCTTGGAGGATGTGTTGGTACCATTCTTTATTCATGGCTCTGTTCTTTGGCAAAATTGTTAGTGAGCCCACTCCCTTGGCTGAGAAGCAACCCCACACATGAATGCTCTCAGGATGCTTTACTGTTGGCATGACACAGGACTGATGGTAGCGCTCACCTTGTCTTCTCCGGACAAGCTTTTTTCCAGATGCCCCAAACAATCAGAAAGGGGATTCATCAGAGAAAATGACTTTACCCCAGTCCTCAGCAGTCCAATCCCTGTACCTTTTGCAGAATATTAGTCTGTCCCTGATGTTTTTCCTGGAGAGAAGTGGCTTCTTTGCTGCCCTTCTTGACACCAGGCCATCCTCCAAAAGTCTTTGCCTCACTGTGCGTGCAGATGCACACATACCTGCCTGCTGCCATTCCTGAGCAAGCTCTGTACTGGTGGTGCCCCGATCCCGCAGATGAATCAACTGTAGGAGACGGTCCTGGCGCTTGCTGGACTTTCTTGGGCGCCCTGAAGCCTTCTTCACGACATGTGAGCCGCTCTCCTTGAAGTTCTTGATGATCCGATAAATGGTTTATTGAGGTGCAATCTTACTGGCAGCAACATCCTTGCCTGTGAAGCCCTTTTTGTGCAAAGCAATGATGATGGCATGTGTTTCCTTGCAGGTGTCCATGGTTGACAGAGGAATAACAATGATTCCAAGCACCACCCTCCATTTGAAGCTTCCAGTCTGTTATTCGAACTCAATCAGCATGACAGAGTGATCTTCAGCCTTGTCCTCGTCAACACTCACACCTGTGTTAACGAGAGAATCACTGAAATGATGTCAGCTGGTCCTTTTGTGGCAGGGCTGAAATGCAGTGGAAATGTTTTTTTGGGGATTCAGTTAATTTGCATGGCAAAGAGGGACTTTGCAATTAATTGCAATTAATCTGATCACTCTTCATAACATTCTGGAGTATATGCAAATTGCCATCATACAAACTGAGGCAGCAGATTTTGTGAAAATTAATATTTGTGTCATTCTCAACTTTTGGCCACGACTGTCCACAGGTCGACCCGTGGAATTCACCTAATAATAATATAAAATAATATAATAAGATAATAATAACTGTAGTGTCTTCCTTTCCTCTTGACCATAGCCACTGCCCTAGCCTGAAGTGGCTTCCTTTCCTCTTGACCATAGCCACTGCCCAAGCCTGAAGTGGCTTCCTTTCGTCTTTACCATAGCCACTGCCCAAGCCTGAAGCGGGGTTGTTTCGTACACATACAGTCCACACTCAAGGTTTCCAAACGGCCAAAACATTCAATGACATCCAGGGATGTGGTGCAACAAATATTTTTCTTCTTCTTCTATCTAACAAAAAAAAAAGATTATCCAATCAAATTAAAGCATAGATTACTTGACATGGAAAATAGACTATACCGCTCCCATGTCTAGCTAGGACCTCCCCCGCCCCCGAAGGCCCAACTTCCTGCCTTTATCATAACACATTTACAACAGTACAATGAGGGGGGGGGGTCAAAAACTAAGTTACACTAATAACAAATGAATATATCTCAATCAGGTAAATATAAATCATAAACATTCATATTTAATATATTTACACAAATGTACATGGAGCTTTGTATGTTCTGTCGTTTATACAAATATGTCCAAATCGGCTCTAACAATAACAATAAAATAATATAGCTGTCATTTAGCAGACCTTTTCTGCTGCCCTATTTATAGACCTTTCCAGGGCATTTGATAACGTTGCCCATTCCCTGCTCTGAAATGGGCATGGATAAGGAGTCTTGCAAATGGTTTAAATAACTATCTGACAGACAGGACACAGTGTGTGCTTTCTGATGGTGTCAATTCTAGATTCCTCAATATTACGAAAGGTGTACCACAGGGGTCGGTATTGGGACCTGTTTTAATATTTATCAAGCTTTCAAATAAGATCAAGCTTTATTTATATAACACATTTCAGACATGGATGCATGGGCGCTTCATAGAAAAAAAAACTGAAATTAAAATTGAAACAGAAATATTTACTACAAAAACATAGGAGGATAAAAAGATATTTAAATAAATAAACACTGAAAGACTGAAAGCCCTTCTCCAACAATGCCATTTTAAGAAACATACATTTTAAGAAAGTATTTACTCAAATAAACTGTAAGTAAAAAACAAATAAATAAAAATAACAAATAATTGAAGACTAACAATAAAATAACAGTAGCGAGGCTATATAGAGGGGGTACCAGTATAGAGACAATGTACGGGGGGGGCAGTGCAAATAGTCTGGGTAGCCATTTGATTAGTTGTTCAGGAGTCTTATGGCTTCGGGGAAGAAGCTGTTTAAGAACACTTTTAGACCTAGAGTTGGCTGTCCGGTACTGCCTGCCGTGCGGCAGCAGAGAGAACAGTCCATGACTGGGGTGGCTGGAGTCTTTGACAATTCTGACACCACCTGGTATAGTGGTCCTGGACCCGGACAGCTTCCATGACATGGTGGGTCCAGCTGGTCTGTTTTACAAACATTAGGCAGGTACCGGATACAGAACCTCACGTGGTTCACACTCTCTCTGGTAACACTTTGTATTAAGTTGACCCTTGACATTCACTTTACACTTTACATTCACTTTACATTCACTTTACACATTACATTCATTTGACATTCACTTTACATTCACTTTACACTTTATATTCACTTTACACTTTACATTCACTCTACACTTTACATTCACTTTACACTTTACATTCACTTTACACTACATTCACTTTACACTTTACATTCACTTTACACTTTACATTCACTCTACACTTTACATTCACTTTACACTCTACATTCACTTTACACTTTATATTCACTTTACACTTTACATTCACTTTACACTTTACATTCACTCTACACTTTACATTCAGTTTACACTTTACATTCACTTTACATTGACTTTACACTTTACAATCAGTTTACATTCAGTTTACAATTTACATTGTTATTACTGTGTGGTAACACTGTAAATACTACAGTAGCAACAATGTTGCTACATAGCTAGTACATTAGTAATTGCTTTCCATTTAAATAATGATAGAGTTCATGAACTCACTCTTCGTTTGCCGTGCTCTGTGGGTTGGGGTGAATGTGTTTAAAACTGCCACATTCTGTTATTTCCTCTCCATTTCACGTGGCAATTTATTTGGTGACACCGCAGTGTGAGTGAGCTTGGTATACCTTTCGAAGACAAGGATTGCCAATACGTTGAACATCCTTGTATATTCTTTAAAGCTGATGTGACTCCTTCTTCTCAGACTGTATCAACTAGATGATATTCCGCTGGTTTACTTCTACATTCAGTTCTACTAATGACTAGATAATTTTACATGACCCCAGCACGAAAGTCTAATCCAACTCCCTGTTTGTTAACATATCACTATGGGCCTGATATTAGAGAGGTTTACATATCCCTATGTAGGTCTGCTATTAGAGAGGTTTACATATCACTATGGGTCTACTATTAGAGAGGTTTACATATCCCTATGTAGGTCTGCTATTAGAGAGGTTTACATATCCCTATGTAGGTCTGCTATTAGAGAGGTTTACATATCCCTATGTAGGTCTGCTATTAGAGAGGTTTACATATCCCTATGTAGGTCTGCTATTAGAGAGGTTTACATATCACTATGGGCCTGATATTAGAGAGGTTTACATATCCCTATGGGTCTACTATTAGAGAGGTTTACATATCACTATGGGTCCACTATTAGAGAGGTTGACATATCACTATGGGTCTACTATTAGAGAGGTTGACATATCACTATGGGTCTACTATCATAGAGGTTTACATATCACTATGGGTCTACTATCATAGAGGTTTACATATCACTATGGGCCTGATATTAGAGAGGTTTACATATCACTATGGGTCTACTATCATAGAGGTTTACATATCACTATGGGTCTACTATCATAGAGGTTTACATATCACTATGGGCCTGATATTAGAGAGGTTTACATATCACTATGGGCCTGATATTAGAGAGGTTTACATATCACTATGGGTCTACTATCATAGAGGTTTACATATCACTATGGGCCTGATATTAGAGAGGTTTACATATCACTATGGGCCTGATATTAGAGAGGTTTACATATCACTATGGGCCTGATATTAGAGAGGTTTACATATCACTATGGGCCTGATATTAGAGAGGTTTACATATCACTATGGGCTTGCTATTAGAGAGGTTTACATATCACTTTGGGCCTGATATTAGAGAGGTTTACATATCACTATGGGTCTGATATTATAGAGGTTTACATATCACTATGGGTCTACTATTATAGAGGTTTATATATCACTATGGGTCTACTATTAGAGAGGATTACATATCACTATGGGTCTACTATTAGAGAGGATTACATATCACTATGGGTCTGCTATTAGAGAGGTTTACATATCACTATGTAGGTCTACTATTAGAGAGGATTACATATCACTATGGGTCTACTATTATAGAGGTTTACATATCTCTATGGGTCTACTATTATAGAGGTTTACATATCACGATGGGTCTGCTATTATAGAGGTTTACATATCACGATGGGTCTACTATTATAGAGGTTTACATATCACTATGGGCCTGCTATTATAGAGGTTTACATATCACTATGGGCCTGCTATTATAGAGGTTTACATATCACTACGGGTCTACTTGTAATGTTCATCGTTGGGAGAAAGAGAGGAGGACGCTGGACGTGGACACCGCTCCACCATAGTCTTAGTCCGCTTCTGTGGCCTCCTAGGAACGGCGACCCCCGCCGCCAACCTAGGACTGGCACCCCTACTAAAGGGCCCCTGACTGAGGGGCAGCTCCGGACTGAGGGGCAGCTCCAGACTGAAGGGCAGCTCTGGACTGAATGGCAATTCTGGCATCGCCGGCGTGACAGGCGGCTCTGGCAGCTCCTGGCTGGCTGGCGGCTCTGGCAGCTCCTGGCTGGCGGCTCTGGCAGCTCCTGGCTGGCTGGCGGCTCTGGCAGCTCCTGGCTGGCTGGCGGCTCTGGCAGCTCCTGGCTGGCTGGCGGCTCTGGACGCTCCTGGCTGACTGGCGGCTCTGGAGGCTCCTGGCTGGCTGGCGGCTCTGGACGCTACTGGCTGGCTGGCGGCTCTGGAGGCTCCTGGCTGGCTCACGCACCAGGCCACCAGTGTGCCTTCAGGGTCCAGTACTCCCTGTTCCTGCTCCTCGAACTCGCCCTGAGGTGTCCCCAGCCCGATACCACCAGTGCCGGCACCACGCACCAGGCCTACAGTGCGCCAGAGTCTCCCGTCTGTCCTGAGCCGCCAGAGTCTCCCGTCTGTCCTGAGCCGCCAGAGTCTCCCGTCTGTCCTGAGCCGCCAGAGTCTCCCGTCTGTCCTGAGCCGCCAGAGTCTCCAGTCTGTCCTGAGCCGCCAGAGTCTCCCTTCTGTCTCCCGTCGTGCGGTGGGCTGCCACCGGAGGGCTGGTGCGTGGAGATGGCACCGGATAGACCGGACCGAGAAGGCGTACTGGAGATCTGGAGCACCGAGCCTGCCCAACCTTACCTGGTTGAATGCGAGGTGGAATAGCCCGCACTGGGCTGTGCTGGCGAATCGGGGACACCATGCGTAAGGCTGGTGCCATGTATGCCGGCCCGAGGAGACCAGATGCGTAGAGCCTGCTTCATGGCACCTGGCTTGATGCCCACTCTAGCCCGGCCGATAGAAGGAGCTGGAATGTACCGCACCGGGATATGCACACGCACCGGGGACACCGTGCGCTCCACTGCATAACACGGTGCCTGCCCGGTACAACACCCTCTCTCTCCACGATAAGCACGGGGAGTTGGCGCAGGTCCTACCTGCCTTAGCCACACTCCCCGTGTGCCACCCCCCAAAACATTTTTGGGGCTGCCTCTCGGGCTTCCTTGCCAGCCGTGTTCCCTCAAAGCGCTGGCTCCCTTTAGCTGCTGCCTCCGCTCTCCTGGCTGCCTCCACCTGTTCCCATGGAAGGCGATCCCTTCCAGCTAGGATCTCCTCCCGTGTGTAGCAACCCTAGCCGTCCAGAATGTCCTCCCATGTCCATTCCTCCTTATAGCGCTGCTCCTGCTGCTGCTGCTGCCTGTTACCTCGCTGCTTGGTCCTTTTTTGGTGGGTGGTTCTGTAAGGGTTGTCGTCAGTGGAAGAAGGAGAGGACCAAAGCGCAGCGTGGTTAGCGTTCATCTTTTTAATAAGAAACTGAACACTTCAAAAATACAAAACAACAAAGTGACAACCGAAACAGTTCCATCTGGTGCAGACACACAAAGACTGAAAATAACCACCCACAAACCCCAACAGAAAACAGGCTACCTAAATATGGTTCCCAATCAGAGACAATAACTAACACCTGCCTCTGATTGAGAACCATATCAGACCAAAACAAGAAACCCAACCTAGAAACACAAAACATAGAATACCCACGCAACTCACTTCCTGACCAACTAAAACAAAGAAATAACACAAGAACTAGGGTCAGAACATAACAATGGCTCTCCTGTGTGGTCTGATCAGCCTCGGGAGGGCCATTTGGATAATGAATTTGAGGTCATTTGTGATACTGATTTTTAAGGTAATTTGTGTAATTGATCATTATTATGGAGTTCATAGGTCTTTGACATATTTGTAATTTGAACCAATAAGAAGAAAGAAAGAGCATAACCTTGAACTAAGGGTAGACTTGCTTAAGTCTCTCTTCCTATGGCCATAAAGGGTACAATCATTTTTCTTTGTGGAGGGTTTCAGGGTAGGGATTTTTGATCTGATTATGTTATTTGAAACTTTGTTTTATCTTTGGACCAGTAGTATTTTTTATAAAATACTCTCATGGAGAATTATGGGTTAAAAATGGGGCGTGTCACGTTCTGACCATAGTTCTGTTATTTTATTCTTTGTTTTAGTATGGTCAGGGCCTGAGTTGGGGTGGGGAGTCTATGTTTGTCTTTCTATATTGGTTTTTGTGTTCAGCCTAGTATGGTTCTCAATCAGAGGCGGGTGTCGTTAGTTGTCTCTGATTGAGAATCATACTTAGGTAGCCTGGTTGTCTCTGATTGAGAATCATACTTCGGTAGCCTGGTTGTCTCTGATTGAGAATCATACTTCGGTAGCCTAGTTGTCTCTGATTGAGAATCATACTTCGGTAGCCTGGTTGTCTCTGATTGAGAATCATACTTAGGTAGCCTGGTTGTCTCTGATTGAGAAACATACTTAGGTAGCCTGGTTGTCTCTGATTGAGAATCATATTTAGGTAGCCTGGTTGTCTCTGATTGAGAATCATACTTAGGTAGCCTGGTTGTCTCTGATTGAGAATCATACTTAGGTAGCCTGGGTTTCACTGTTGGTTTGTGGGTGTTTGTTTCCGTGTGAGTGTTTGTCGCCACACGGTACTGTTTCGGTTTTCGTTTTCATCACATCGTTTATTGTTTTGTATTTCAGTGTTCAGTTCGTATTTAATAAATTGTCATGAACACTTACCACGCTGCATCTTGGTCCGATCCTTTACTCCTCTTCAGACGAAGAGGAAATCTGCCGTTACAGGGCGAAGGTGGGTTTATAAAAAACTGTCTTAAGGTTATTTTGGAACTCCCACTATTTTGGCTTAAGTAATGTTTAGTCATCTAGCAAAGTTTTATTTTCCCTTAGGTAGTCAAGTTGTTGTTGTATGCAGTGTAAGAAATGTAACACAACAAGGCTGTGAAATTGATATACTAATATTATTATATTTTGTTGTTGAATATATAATTATATATAATATATATAATTATAAAGTAGCAAGAATAAGTTTAATGACGGTAGACTTATGTTACGTATTTAGAACACATTCTATGCCAACAGGACAGGGATATATGTGGTGATTCAAGATCATTTTATTATATTTTGTTGTTGAATATATAATTATATATAATATATATATATATATATATATATATATATATAAAATATATAAAAATATAATATATATAATTATATTGAGAGTAATCGAGATAAACTTTATCAACTTAGAGATTACTCCCATAGACATGTTGATTTTTCCCCCAAAAAATATCTAAAAATCCATGAGTGCAGACAAGGAGACAGTGAGACATTTAGTCAATATTTGGAAACAACCCATATTTGAAACTGACGGTTATAAGAAAGAGCGACAGACAGATGGTAGAAAAGGCAGACGGAGAAGGGCTCCCCCGCCCTATGCTGGGCCCTAAGGTGACCTTGATGGCTTGGGAGTATTAGGAGGGGGGGTCCGGAAGTGAGCAAGATAGAGAGAGAGCAGAAGGAATTTGAGGAGAATGAGAGGGAGAGACTGGGAGTGAGGAGCAGGAGACCTGGAGAGTTACGAAGGTTAGAATCTCATAATAAGCCAGGATTGAGAGAAAATAGAAGTGACACAGAATAGTTAGATGACGATGAGAAGATACCCCAATTCCCACTCATAACCCAACGCCAGAGCTGGGGAAGGAACATAACCAGACATGTCTATAGGGCATGGACACAGAGGGATGTAGCCAGGGCATGAGAAGGAGTCGCACATCCTAAAACGGGAATAGAGGGATTCAGAAGAGATTTTGGTTCGCTTAGCTTTAGGATATTAATTCATGGAGAGACTGTCACCTCCATTGGTTTTAAAAATATGAAAAGTTAGGAGAGGAGACAGGTATTTTAGTTTTTATATTAAGTGTAGGGTTAGTAAATTTGCTAGGAAGAGATGATGATTTTGTTGGAAGTAGTTGTTACCCTAACTAAAAGTGGAATGAAAGCTTAGTTGGTTTCAGGAACTAAGGTGTTAAGACACTGAACCATTGCCCAGAAATTATTCTGCACAGCGGGCCCGAAATAGTAGCATTAACTAGAGCCTGCGAAATAAGAAAGGAGAGAAAGGTTACTATTTACACAGACAAGCACATAGGCATTTAAAACCATACAAAGCAGCACAGAAATCTTAAAGAGGATAACACACATGACAGAGGATTGTTACAGGATAGCTAAGAACGAACGCCCCAGGGAGAATTGGACATGTGGAAAAGGAAAGGGGCGATCCTATGGTAGAGCAGGTTAGGAAACATTGCAGGTTAGAGGAAGGATGGTAGAGCAGGTTAGGAAACACTGCAGGTTAGAGGAAGGATGGTAGAGCAGGTTAGGAAACACTGTAGGTTAGAGGAAGGATGGTAGAGCAGGTTAGAGGAAGGATGGTAGAGCAGGTTAGGAAACACTGCAGGTTAGGAAACACTGCAGGTTAGAGGAAGGATGGTAGAGCAGGTTAGAGGAAGGATGGTAGAGCAGGTTAGGAAACACTGCAGGTTAGAGGAAGGATGGTAGAGCAGGTTAGAGGAAGGATGGTAGAGCAGGTTAGAGGAAGGATGGTAGAGCAGGTTAGAGGAAGGATGGTAGAGCAGGTTAGGAAACACTGCAGGTTAGAGGAAGGATGGTAGAGCAGGTTAGGAAACACTGCAGGTTAGAGGAAGGATGGTAGAGCAGGTTAGGAAACACTGCAGGTTAGGAAACATTGCAGGTTAGAGGAAGGATGGTAGAGCAGGTTAGGAAACACTGCAGGTTAGAGGAAGGATGGTAGAGCAGGTTAGGAAACACTGCAGGTTAGAGGAAGGATGGTAGAGCAGGTTAGGAAACACTGCAGGTTAGAGGAAGGATGGTAGAGCAGGTTAGGAAACACTGCAGGTTAGAGGAAGGATGGTAGAGCAGGTTAGGAAACACTGCAGGTTAGAGGAAGGATGGTAGAGCAGGTTAGAGGAAGGATGGTAGAGCAGGTTAGGAAACACTGCAGGTTAGAGGAAAGATGGTAGAGCAGGTTAGAGGAAGGATGGTAGAGCAGGTTAGGAAACACTGCAGGTTAGAGGAAGGATGGTAGAGCAGGTTAGGAAACACTGCAGGTTAGAGGAAGGATGGCAGAGCAGGTTAGGAAACACTGCAGGTTAGGAAACACTGCAGGTTAGAGGAAGGATGGTAGAGCAGGTTAGGAAACATTGCAGGTTAGAGGAAGGATGGTAGAGCAGGTTAGGAAACACTGCAGGTTAGAGGAAGGATGGTAGAGCAGGTTAGGAAACATTGCAGGTTAGAGGAAGGATGGTAGAGCAGGTTAGGAAACACTGCAGGTTAGAGGAAGGATGGTAGAGCAGGTTAGAGGAAGGATGGTAGAGCAGGTTAGAGGAAGGATGGTAGAGCAGGTTAGAGGAAGGATGGCAGAGCAGGTTAGGAAACACTGCAGGTTAGAGGAAGGATGGTAGAGCAGGTTAGGAAACATTGCAGGTTAGAGGAAGGATGGTAGAGCAGGTTAGGAAACACTGCAGGTTAGAGGAAGGATGGTAGAGCAGGTTAGAGGAAGGATGGTAGAGCAGGTTAGGAAACACTGCAGGTTAGAGGAAGGATGGTAGAGCAGGTTAGAGGAAGGATGGTAGAGCAGGTTAGGAAACACTGCAGGTTAGAGGAAGGATGGTAGAGCAGGTTAGAGGAAGGATGGTAGAGCAGGTTAGGAAACACTGCAGGTTAGAGGAAGGATGGTAGAGCAGGTTAGGAAACACTGCAGGTTAGAGGAAGGATGGTAGAGCAGGTTAGAGGAAGGATGGTAGAGCAGGTTAGAGGAAGGATGGTAGAGCAGGTTAGAGGAAGGATGGTAGAGCAGGTTAGGAAACACTGCAGGTTAGAGGAAGGATGGTAGAGCAGGTTAGGAAACACTGCAGGTTAGAGGAAGGATGGTAGAGCAGGTTAGGAAACACTGCAGGTTAGAGGAAGGATGGTAGAGCAGGTTAGAGGAAGGATGGTAGAGCAGGTTAGGAAACACTGCAGGTTAGAGGAAAGATGGTAGAGCAGGTTAGAGGAAGGATGGTAGAGCAGGTTAGGAAACACTGCAGGTTAGAGGAAGGATGGTAGAGCAGGTTAGGAAACACTGCAGGTTAGAGGAAGGATGGCAGAGCAGGTTAGGAAACACTGCAGGTTAGGAAACACTGCAGGTTAGAGGAAGGATGGTAGAGCAGGTTAGGAAACATTGCAGGTTAGAGGAAGGATGGTAGAGCAGGTTAGGAAACACTGCAGGTTAGAGGAAGGATGGTAGAGCAGGTTAGAGGAAGGATGGTAGAGCAGGTTAGAGGAAGGATGGCAGAGCAGGTTAGGAAACACTGCAGGTTAGAGGAAGGATGGTAGAGCAGGTTAGGAAACATTGCAGGTTAGAGGAAGGATGGTAGAGCAGGTTAGGAAACACTGCAGGTTAGAGGAAGGATGGTAGAGCAGGTTAGAGGAAGGATGGTAGAGCAGGTTAGGAAACACTGCAGGTTAGAGGAAGGATGGTAGAGCAGGTTAGAGGAAGGATGGTAGAGCAGGTTAGGAAACACTGCAGGTTAGAGGAAGGATGGTAGAGCAGGTTAGAGGAAGGATGGTAGAGCAGGTTAGGAAACACTGAAGGTTAGAGCAGAGGAAGGATGGTAGAGCAGGTTAGGAAACACTGCAGGTTAGAGGAAGGATGGTAGAGCAGGTTAGAGGAAGGATGGTAGAGCAGGTTAGAGGAAGGATGGTAGAGCAGGTTAGAGGAAGGATGGTAGAGCAGGTTAGAGGAAGGATGGTAGAGCATGTTAGGAAACACTGCAGGTTAGAGGAAGGATGGTAGAGCAGGTTAGAGGAAGGATGGTAGAGCAGGTTAGGAAACACTGCAGGTTAGAGGAAGGATGGTAGAGCAGGTTAGGAAACACTGCAGGTTAGAGGAAGGATGGTAGAGCAGGTTAGAGGAAGGATGGTAGAGCAGGTTAGGAAACACTGCAGGTTAGAGGAAGGATGGTAGAGCAGGTTAGGAAACACTGCAGGTTAGAGGAAGGATGGTAGAGCAGGTTAGGAAACACTGCAGGTTAGAGGAAGGATGGTAGAGCAGGTTAGAGGAAGGATGGTAGAGCAGGTTAGAGGAAGGATGGTAGAGCAGGTTAGGAAACACTGCAGGTTAGAGGAAGGATGGTAGAGCAGGTTAGGAAACACTGCAGGTTAGAGGAAGGATGGCAGAGCAGGTTAGAGGAAGGATGGTAGAGCAGGTTAGAGGAAGGATGGTAGAGCAGGTTAGGAAACACTGCAGGTTAGGAAACACTGCAGGTTAGGAAACACTGCAGGTTAGAGGAAGGATGGTAGAGCAGGTTAGGAAACACTGCAGGTTAGGAAACACTGCAGGTTAGAGGAAGGATGGTAGAGCAGGTTAGGAAACACTGCAGGTTAGAGGAAGGATGGTAGAGCAGGTTAGGAAACACTGCAGGTTAGAGGAAGGATGGTAGAGCAGGTTAGGAAACAATGCAGGTTAGAGGAAGGATGGTAGAGCAGGTTAGAGGAAGGCTGGTAGAGCAGGTTAGAGGAAGGATGGTAGAGCAGGTTAGAGGAAGGATGGTAGAGCAGGTTAGAGGAAGGATGGTAGAGCAGGTTAGAGGAAGGATGGTAGAGCAGGTTAGGAAACACTGCAGGTTAGAGGAAGGATGGTAGAGCAGGTTAGGAAACACTGCAGGTTAGAGGAAGGATGGTAGAGCAGGTTAGGAAACACTGCAGGTTAGGAAACACTGCAGGTTAGGAAACACTGCAGGTTAGAGGAAGGATGGTAGAGCAGGTTAGGAAACACTGCAGGTTAGGAAACACTGCAGGTTAGAGGAAGGATGGGAAACACTGCAGGTTAGAGGAAGGATGGTAGAGCAGGTTAGGAAACACTGCAGGTTAGAGGAAGGATGGTAGAGCAGGTTAGGAAACACTGCAGGTTAGAGGAAGGATGGTAGAGCAGGTTAGGAAACACTGCAGGTTAGAGAAAGGATGGTAGAGCAGGTTAGGAAACACTGCAGGTTAGAGGAAGGATGGTAGAGCAGGTTAGAGGAAGGATGGTAGAGCAGGTTAGAGGAAGGATGGTAGAGCAGGTTAGGAAACACTGCAGGTTAGAGGAAGGATGGTGAATACAGAGCTCCAGGCCAAGGAGAAGGCTCCATTTCTTTTAACTACGAGTAGCCCATGTTGGATGAGACCATTTTTAATGATTAGGCTGTTTTTTTATGAAGATTATGACGGAAATCCTGAAATGAAGGGTCATAATTGGATATAGGATATAACTAGCTATTGATAGTTATTATCAGTGGGATTGAAAATTCTCATGACAGTCTGCTATTATAGAGGTTAACATATCACTATGTAGGTCTACTATTAGAGGTTTACATATCACTATGGGTCTGCTATTATAGAGGTTAACATATCACTATGTAGGTCTACTATTATAGAGGTTAACATATCACTATGTAGGTCTACTACTAGAGACGTTTACATATCACTATGGGTCTACTATTATAGAGGTTGACATATCACTATGGGTCTACTATTATAGAGGTTTACATATCACTATGGGTCTACTATTAGAGATGTTTACATATCACTATGCGTCTACTATTATAGAGGTTTACATATCACTATGTAGGTCTACTATTATAGAGGTTTACATATCACTATGGGTCCACTATTAGAGAGGTTTACATATCACTATGGGTCTACTATTATAGAGGTTTACATATCACTATGGGTCTACTAGAGAGGTTTACATATCCCTATGTAGGTCTGCTATTAGAGAGGTTTACATATCACTATGGGTCTGCTATTAGAGAGGTTTACATATCACTATGTAGGTCTACTAGAGAGGTTTACATATCCCTATGTAGGTCTACTATTAGAGGTTTACATATCCCTATGTAGGTCTACTATTAGAGAGGTTTACATATCCCTATGTAGGTCTACTACTAGAGAAATATTTTTAAACTGCTATGAAATATTACAGCCAATGTATAAGTTCAATTCCAAGATTCAAAATATAAACAAATACTGACTTGTTTTGGCACTTTTATCTCGGTCCCAGATGTGAAAACGTTGAACCAATAGATCAGGCCAAACGTCTCTTTCCGTGACATGAATGTGGTTGAGTCACTATGTTGCTGTGAACTATGGAAGATCATCAACAATGCAGCCGGTTCACAAAGTCACAGCTCATTACCCATGTGGATCAGCCAGCTCTATTCAGTCACAGAGCTGCAGCCTTAGTGCAGAACACCTATCCACGATCACATGGATCAGCCAGCTCTATTCAGTCACAGAGCTGCAGCCTTAGTGCAGAACACCTATCCACGATCACGTGGATCAGCCGGCTCTATTCAGTCACAGAGTTGCAGCCTTAGTGCAGAACACCTATCCATGATCACGTGGATCAGCCAGCTCTATTCAGTCACAGAGTTGCAGCCTTAGTGCAGAACGCCTATCCATGATCACATAGATCAGCCAGCTCTATTCAGTCACAGAGCTAATAGAGCTGCAGCCTTAGTGCAGTTAGGAAACCTATCCATGATCACATGGATCAGCCAGCTCTATTCGGTTACAGAGCTGCAGCCTTAGTGCAGAACACCTATCCATGATAACATGGATCAGCCGGCTCTATTCAGTCACAGAGCTGCAGCCTTAGTGCAGAACGCCTATCCATGATCACATGTATCAGCCAGCTCTATTCAGTCACAGAGTTGCAGCCTTAGTGCAGAACACCTATCCATGATCACATAGATCAGCCAGCTCTATTCAGTCACAGAGTTGCAGCCTTAGTGCAGAACACCTATCCATGATCACATAGATCAGCCAGCTCTATTCAGTCACAGAGCTAATAGAGCTGCAGCCTTAGTGCAGAACGCCTATCCATGATCACATGGATCAGCCAGCTCTATTCAGTCACAGAGTTGCAGCCTTAGTGCAGAACGCCTATCCATGATCACATGGATCAGCCAGCTCTATTCAGTCACAGAGCTGCAGCCTTAGTGCAGAACACCTATCCATGATCACGTGGATCAGCCAGCTCTATTCAGTCACAGAGTTGCAGCCTTAGTGCAGAACGCCTATCCATGATCACATAGATCAGCCAGCTCTATTCAGTCACAGAGCTAATAGAGCTGCAGCCTTAGTGCAGAACGCCTATCCATGATCACATGGATCAGCCAGCTCTATTCGGTTACAGAGCTGCAGCCTTAGTGCAGAACACCTATCCACGATCACATGGATCAGCCAGCTCTATTCAGTCACAGAGCTGCAGCCTTAGTGCAGAACACCTATCCACGATCACATGGATCAGCCGGCTCTATTCAGTCACAGAGCTGCAGCCTTAGTGCAGAACACCTATCCATGATCACATGGATCAGCCAGCTCTATTCAGTCACAGAGCTAATAGAGCTGCAGCCTTAGTGCAGAACACCTATCCACGATCACGTGGATCAGCCGGCTCTATTCAGTCACAGAGTTGCAGCCTTAGTGCAGAACACCTATCCATGATCACATGGATCAGCCAGCTCTATTCAGTCACAGAGCTGCAGCCTTAGTGCAGAACACCTATCCATGATCACGTGGATCAGCCAGCTCTATTCAGTCACAGAGTTGCAGCCTTAGTGCAGAACGCCTATCCATGATCACATAGATCAGCCAGCTCTATTCAGTCACAGAGTTGCAGCCTTAGTGCAGAACACCTATCCATGATCACATAGATCAGCCAGCTCTATTCAGTCACAGAGCTAATAGAGCTGCAGCCTTAGTGCAGAACGCCTATCCATGATCACATGGATCAGCCAGCTCTATTCAGTCACAGAGTTGCAGCCTTAGTGCAGAACGCCTATCCATGATCACATGGATCAGCCAGCTCTATTCAGTCACAGAGCTGCAGCCTTAGTGCAGAACACCTATCCATGATCACGTGGATCAGCCAGCTCTATTCAGTCACAGAGTTGCAGCCTTAGTGCAGAACGCCTATCCATGATCACATAGATCAGCCAGCTCTATTCAGTCACAGAGCTAATAGAGCTGCAGCCTTAGTGCAGAACGCCTATCCATGATCACATGGATCAGCCAGCTCTATTCGGTTACAGAGCTGCAGCCTTAGTGCAGAACACCTATCCATGATCACATGGATCAGCCGGCTCTATTCAGTCACAGAGCTGCAGCCTTAGTGCAGAACGCCTATCCATGATCACATGGATCAGCCAGCTCTATTCAGTCACAGAGTTGCAGCCTTAGTGCAGAACACCTATCCATGATCACGTAGATCAGCCAGCTCTATTCAGTCACAGAGCTAATAGAGCTGCAGCCTTAGTGCAGAACGCCTATCCATGATCACATGGATCAGCCAGCTCTATTCAGTCACAGAGTTGCAGCCTTAGTGCAGAACACCTATCCATGATCACGTAGATCAGCCAGCTCTATTCAGTCACAGAGCTAATAGAGCTGCAGCCTTAGTGCAGAACGCCTATCCATGATCACATGGATCAGCCAGCTCTATTCAGTCACAGAGTTGCAGCCTTAGTGCAGAACGCCTATCCATGATCACATAGATCAGCCAGCTCTATTCAGTCACAGAGTTGCAGCCTTAGTGCAGAACACCTATCCATGATCACATGGATCAGCCAGCTCTATTCAGTCACAGAGTTGCAGCCTTAGTGCAGAACGCCTATCCATGATCACATAGATCAGCCAGCTCTATTCAGTCACAGAGCTGCAGGCTTAGTGCAGAACACCTATCCATGATCACATAGATCAGCCAGCTCTATTCAGTCACAGAGCTGCAGGCTTAGTGCAGAACACCTATCCATGATCACATAGATCAGCCGGCTCTATTCAGTCACAGAGCTGCAGGCTTAGTGCAGAACACCTATCCATGATCACATAGATCAGCCAGCTCTATTCAGTCACAGAGTTGCAGCCTTAGTGCAGAACGCCTATCCATGATCACATAGATCAGCCAGCTCTATTCAGTCACAGAGTTGCAGCCTTAGTGCAGAACACCTATCCATGATCACATATATCAGCCAGCTCTATTCAGTCACAGAGTTGCAGCCTTAGTGCAGAACGCCTATCCATGATCACATAGATCAGCCGGCTCTATTCAGTCACAGAGCTGCTGATCACATGGGCTGTTAATCCAATCTCTTCAATGCTGAGTGAGAAATAGAGGCCTGTTTTTAACTCCACACATCACTGACAGGACATTTAACTCTCCTGACACTTAATCTATTTAAGACAATTACGAGTTATAGTCCATATCAGCAATAACCTTAAAGCGTCTTATAGTTTCATTAATATCTAGAAGGAAAGTTGTGCTTCCAGGGGGAAACGTTTCATCTCAAAGCAAAGGTATGTTTGTGAAAGTAAAAAGGAAACCCTTTACATTGTGCATTCAAAGTTCAAAACCTTCCATGCATATTATGTAACTGTTCGATGTCTAGAATAAATTTCCTACATTTGCTCCTTAGCTTGTGAATGACCTCGTGTGTCTGCCTGCATCATTGACTGAGTCAATTTTTGTTTAAAGCCGTTTAGGCAGGCTTGGCTATGGGAGAAATCTGCCCTGCTTCAGCGAAACAACCAGGTCAGCAAAAGAATAGGCATTGGTTAGGCGCAGTGGAACACTCAAAAACTGCACTACTCATGTTTAAACACCTGGAGGATGTTGATACTGTATTACACATGGAGGATGTTGATACTATATTACACATGGAGGATGTATTACACATGGAGGATGTATTACACATGGAGGATGTTGATACTGTATTACACATGGAGGATGTTGATACTATATTACACATGGAGGATGTATTACACATGGAGGATGTATTACACATGGAGGATGTTGATACTGTATTACACATGGAGGATGTTGATACTGTATAACACATGGAGGATGTTGATACTGTATTACACATGGAGGATGTATTACACATGGAGGATGTATTACACATGGAGGATGTTGATACTGTATTACACATGGAGGATGTATTACACATGGAGGATGTATTACACATGGAGGATGTTGATACTGTATTACACATGGAGGATGTATTACACATGGAGGATGTTGATACTGTATTACACATGGAGGATGTTGATACTGTATTACACATGGAGGATGTTGATACTATATAACACATGGAGGATGTATTACACATGGAGGATGTTGATACTGTATTACACCTGGATGATGTTGATACTGTATTACACATGGAGAATGTTGATACTGTATTACACATGGAGGATGTTGATACTGTATTACACCTGGAGGATGTATTACACATGGAGGATGTATTACACATGGAGGATGTTGATACTGTATTACACATGGAGGATGTTGATACTGTATTACACATGGAGGATGTTGATACTGTATTACACATGGAGGATGTATTACACATGGAGGATGTTGATACTGTATTACACATGGAGGATGTTGATACTGTATTACACATGGAGGATGTTGATACTGTATTACACATGGAGGATGTTGATACTGTATTACACATGGAGAATGTTGATACTGTATTACACATGGAGAATGTAATACACATGGAGGATGTATTACACATGGAGGATGTTGATACTGTATTACACATGGAGGATGTTGATACTGTATTACACATGGAGGATGTATTACACATGGAGAATGTTGATACTGTATTACACATGGAGGATGTTGATACTGTATTACACATGGAGGATGTTGATACTGTATTACACATGGAGGATGTTGATACTGTATTACACATGGAGGATGTTGATACTGTATTACACATGGAGGATGTTGATACTGTATTACACATGGAGGATGTTGATACTGTATTACACATGGAGGATGTATTACACATGGAGGATGTATTACACATGGAGAATGTTGATACTGTATTACACATGGAGGATGTATTACACATGGAGGATGTTGATACTGTATTACACATGGAGAATGTATTACACATGGAGGATGTATTACACATGGAGGATGTATTACACATGGAGAATGTTGATACTGTATTACACATGGAGGATGTTGATACTGTATTACACATGGAGGATGTATTACACATGGAGGATGTTGATACTGTATTACACATGGAGGATGTTGATACTGTATTACACATGGAGGATGTTGATACTGTATTACACATGGAGGATGTTGATACTGTATTACACATGGAGGATGTATTACACATGGAGGATGTTGATACTGTATTACACATGGAGGATGTTGATACTGTATTACACATGGAGGATGTTGATACTGTATTACACATGGAGGATGTTGATACTGTATTACACATGGAGAATGTTGATACTGTATTACACATGGAGAATGTAATACACATGGAGGATGTATTACACATGGAGGATGTTGATACTGTATTACACATGGAGGATGTTGATACTGTATTACACATGGAGGATGTATTACACATGGAGAATGTTGATACTGTATTACACATGGAGGATGTTGATACTGTATTACACATGGAGGATGTTGATACTGTATTACACATGGAGGATGTTGATACTGTATTACACATGGAGGATGTTGATACTGTATTACACATGGAGGATGTTGATACTGTATTACACATGGAGGATGTTGATACTGTATTACACATGGAGGATGTATTACACATGGAGGATGTATTACACATGGAGAATGTTGATACTGTATTACACATGGAGGATGTATTACACATGGAGGATGTTGATACTGTATTACACATGGAGAATGTATTACACATGGAGGATGTATTACACATGGAGGATGTATTACACATGGAGAATGTTGATACTGTATTACACATGGAGGATGTTGATACTGTATTACACATGGAGGATGTATTACACATGGAGGATGTTGATACTGTATTACACATGGAGGATGTTGATACTGTATTACACATGGAGGATGTTGATACTGTATTACACATGGAGGATGTATTACACATGGAGGATGTTGATACTGTATTACACATGGAGGATGTTGATACTGTATTACACATGGAGGATGTTGATACTGTATTACACATGGAGAATGTTGATACTGTATTACACATGGAGGATGTTGATACTGTATTACACATGGAGGATGTTGATACTATATAACACATGGAGGATGTATTACACATGGAGGATGTTGATACTGTATTACACATGGAGGATGTATTACACATGGAGGATGTTGATACTGTATAACACATGGAGGATGTATTACACATGGAGGATGTTGATACTGTATTACACATGGAGGATGTTGATACTGTATTACACATGGAGGATGTTGATACTGTATTACACATGGAGAATGTTGATACTGTATTACACATGGAGGATGTTGATACTGTATTACACATGGAGGATGTTGATACTATATAACACATGGAGGATGTATTACACATGGAGGATGTTGATACTGTATTACACATGGAGGATGTATTACACATGGAGGATGTTGATACTGTATAACACATGGAGGATGTATTACACATGGAGGATGTTGATACTGTATTACACATGGAGGATGTTGATACTGTATAACACATGGAGGATGTATTACACATGGAGGATGTTGATACTGTATTACACATGGAGGATGTTGATACTGTATAACACATGGAGGATGTATTACACATGGAGGATGTTGATACTGTATTACACCTGGAGGATGTTGATACTGTATTACACCTGGAGGATGTTGATACTGTATAACACATGGAGGATGTATTACACATGGAGGATGTTGATACTGTATTACACCTGGAGGATGTATTACACATGGAGGATGTTGATACTATATTACACATGGAGGATGTTGATACTGTATAACACATGGAGGATGTATTACACATGGAGGATGTTGATACTGTATTACACATGGAGGATGTTGATACTGTATAACACATGGAGGATGTATTACACATGGAGGATGTTGATACTGTATTACACATGGAGGATGTATTACACATGGAGGATGTTGATACTGTATAACACATGGAGGATGTATTACACATGGAGGATGTTGATACTGTATTACACATGGAGGATGTTGATACTGTATTACACATGGAGGATGTTGATACTGTATTACACATGGAGAATGTTGATACTGTATTACACATGGAGGATGTTGATACTGTATTACACATGGAGAATGTTGATACTGTATTACACATGGAGGATGTATTACACATGGAGGATGTTGATACTGTATTACACATGGAGGATGTTGATACTGTATTACACATGGAGGATGTTCATACTGTATTACACATGGAGGATGTATTACACATGGAGGATGGTGATACTGTATTACACATGGAGGATGTTGATACTGTATTACACATGGAGGATGTTGATACTGTATTACACATGGAGAATGTTGATACTGTATTACACATGGAGGATGTTGATACTGTATTACACATGGAGGATGTATTACACATGGAGGATGTTGATACTGTATTACACCTGGAGGATGTTGATACTGTATTACACATGGAGGATGTATTACACATGGAGGATGTTGATACTGTATTACACCTGGAGGATGTTGATACTGTATTACACATGGAGGATGTATTACACATGGAGGATGTTGATACTGTATTACACATGGAGGATGTATTACACATGGAGGATGTTGATACTGTATTACACATGGAGGATGTATTACACATGGAGGATGTTGATACTGTATTACACCTGGAGGATGTTGATACTGTATTACACATGGAGGATGTATTACACATGGAGGATGTTGATACTGTATTACACCTGGAGGATGTTGATACTGTATTACACATGGAGGATGTATTACACATGGAGGATGTTGATACTGTATTACACCTGGAGGATGTTGATACTGTATTACACATGGAGGATGTTGATACTGTATTACACATGGAGGATGTATTACACATGGAGGATGTTGATACTGTATTACACCTGGAGGATGTTGATACTGTATTACACATGGATGATGTTGATACTATATTACACATGGAGGATGTATTACACATGGAGGATGTATTACACATGGAGGATGTTGATACTGTATTACACATGGAGGATGTTGATACTGTATTACACATGGAGGATGTTGATACTGTATTACACATGGAGGATGTTGATACTGTATTACACATGGAGAATGTTGATACTGTATTACACATGGAGAATGTTGATACTGTATTACACATGGAGGATGTTGATACTGTATTACACATGGAGGATGTTGATACTGTATTACACATGGAGAATGTATTACACATGGAGGATGTATTACACATGGAGGATGTATTACACATGGAGAATGTTGATACTGTATTACACATGGAGGATGTTGATACTGTATTACACATGGAGGATGTATTACACATGGAGGATGTATTACACATGGAGAATGTTGATACTGTATTACACATGGAGAATGTATTACACATGGAGGATGTATTACACATGGAGGATGTATTACACATGGAGAATGTTGATACTGTATTACACATGGAGGATGTTGATACTGTATTACACATGGAGGATGTATTACACATGGAGGATGTTGATACTGTATTACACATGGAGGATGTTGATACTGTATTACACATGGAGGATGTTGATACTGTATTACACATGGAGGATGTATTACACATGGAGGATGTTGATACTGTATTACACATGGAGGATGTTGATACTGTATTACACATGGAGGATGTTGATACTGTATTACACATGGAGAATGTTGATACTGTATTACACATGGAGGATGTTGATACTGTATTACACATGGAGGATGTTGATACTATATAACACATGGAGGATGTATTACACATGGAGGATGTTGATACTGTATTACACATGGAGGATGTTGATACTGTATTACACATGGAGGATGTTGATACTGTATTACACATGGAGAATGTTGATACTGTATTACACATGGAGGATGTTGATACTGTATTACACATGGAGGATGTTGATACTATATAACACATGGAGGATGTATTACACATGGAGGATGTTGATACTGTATTACACATGGAGGATGTATTACACATGGAGGATGTTGATACTGTATAACACATGGAGGATGTATTACACATGGAGGATGTTGATACTGTATTACACATGGAGGATGTTGATACTGTATAACACATGGAGGATGTATTACACATGGAGGATGTTGATACTGTATTACACATGGAGGATGTTGATACTGTATAACACATGGAGGATGTATTACACATGGAGGATGTTGATACTGTATTACACCTGGAGGATGTTGATACTGTATTACACCTGGAGGATGTTGATACTGTATAACACATGGAGGATGTATTACACATGGAGGATGTTGATACTGTATTACACCTGGAGGATGTATTACACATGGAGGATGTTGATACTATATTACACATGGAGGATGTTGATACTGTATAACACATGGAGGATGTATTACACATGGAGGATGTTGATACTGTATTACACATGGAGGATGTTGATACTGTATAACACATGGAGGATGTATTACACATGGAGGATGTTGATACTATATTACACATGGAGGATGTATTACACATGGAGGATGTTGATACTGTATTACACATGGAGAATGTATTACACATGGAGGATGTTGATACTGTATTACACATGGAGGATGTTGATACTGTATTACACATGGAGGATGTTGATACTGTATTACACATGGAGGATGTTGATACATGGAGGATGTATTACACATGGAGGATGTTGATACTGTATTACACATGGAGGATGTTGATACTGTATTACACATGGAGGATGTTGATACTGTATTACACATGGAGGATGTATTACACATGGAGGATGTTGATACTGTATTACACATGGAGGATGTTGATACTGTATTACACATGGAGGATGTTGATACTACACATGGAGGATGTTGGAGGATGGTGATACTGTATTACACATGGAGGATGTTGATACTGTATTACACATGGAGGATGTTGATACTGTATTACACATGGAGGATGTTGATACTGTATTACACATGGAGGATGTTGATACTGTATTACACATGGAGGATGTATTACACATGGAGGATGTTGATACTGTATTACACCTGGAGGATGTTGATACTGTATTACTGTATTACACATGGAGGATGTTGATACTGTATTACACATGGAGGATGTTGATACTGTATTACACATGGAGGATGTATTACACATGGAGGATGTTGATACTGTATTACACCTGGAGGATGTTGATACTGTATTACACATGGAGGATGTATTACACATGGAGGATGTTGATACTGTATTACACCTGGAGGATGTTGATACTGTATTACACATGGAGGATGTATTACACATGGAGGATGTTGATACTGTATTACACATGGAGGATGTATTACACATGGAGGATGTTGATACTGTATTACACCTGGAGGATGTTGATACTGTATTACACATGGAGGATGTATTACACATGGAGGATGTTGATACTGTATTACACCTGGAGGATGTTGATACTGTATTACACATGGAGGATGTATTACACATGGAGGATGTTGATACTGTATTACACTGGAGATGTTGATGTTGATATTACACATGGAGGATGTTGATACTGTATTACACATGGAGGATGTATTACACATGGAGGATGTTGATACTGTATTACACATGGAGGATGTTGATACTGTATTACACATGGAGGATGTTGATACTATATTACACATGGAGGATGTATTACACATGGAGGATGTTGATACTGTATTACACATGGAGGATGTTGATACTGTATTACACATGGAGGATGTTGATACTGTATTACACATGGAGGATGTTGATACTGTATTACACATGGAGAATGTTGATACTGTATTACACATGGAGGATGTTGATACTGTATTACACATGGAGGATGTTGATACTGTATTACACATGGAGGATGTTGATACTATATAACACATGGAGGATGTATTACACATGGAGGATGTTGATACTGTATTACACATGGAGGATGTATTACACATGGAGGATGTTGATACTGTATAACACATGGAGGATGTATTACACATGGAGGATGTTGATACTGTATTACACATGGAGGATGTTGATACTGTATAACACATGGAGGATGTATTACACATGGAGGATGTTGATACTGTATTACACATGGAGGATGTTGATACTGTATAACACATGGAGGATGTATTACACATGGAGGATGTTGATACTATATTACACATGGAGGATGTATTACACATGGAGGATGTTGATACTGTATAACACATGGAGGATGTATTACACATGGAGGATGTTGATACTGTATTACACATGGAGGATGTTGATACTGTATAACACATGGAGGATGTTGATACTGTATTACACATGGAGGATGTTGATACTGTATTACACATGGAGGATGTTGATACTGTATTACACATGGAGGATGTTGATACTGTATTACACATGGAGAATGTTGATACTGTATTACACATGGAGGATGTATTACACATGGAGGATGTTGATACTGTATTACACATGGAGGATGTATTACACATGGAGGATGTTGATACTGTATTACACATGGAGGATGTTGATACTGTATTACACATGGAGGATGTTCATACTGTATTACACATGGAGGATGTATTACATGGAGGATGTGATACTGTATTACACATGGAGGATGTTGATACTGTATTACACATGGAGGATGTTGATACTGTATTACACATGGAGGATGTTGATACTGTATTACACATGGAGGATGTTGATACTGTATTACACATGGAGGATGTTGATACTGTATTACACATGGAGGATGTTGATACTTACACATGGAGGATGTTGATACTGTATTACACATGGAGGATGTATTACACATGGAGGATGTTGATACTGTATTACACCTGGAGGATGTTGATACTGTATTACACATGGAGGATGTATTACACATGGAGGATGTTGATACTGTATTACACCTGGAGGATGTTGATACTGTATTACACATGGAGGATGTATTACACATGGAGGATGTTGATACTGTATTACACATGGAGGATGTTGATACTGTATTACACATGGAGTTGATGTATTACACATGGAGGATGTTGATGGACTGTATTACACATGGAGGATGTTGATACTGATGGAGGATGTATTACACATGGAGGATGTTGATATGTATTACACATGGAGGATGTTGATACTGTTACACATGGAGGATGTATTACACATGGAGGATGTTGATACTGTATTACACCATGGAGGATGTTGATACTGTATACACATGGAGGATGTATTACATGGAGGATGTTGATACTGTATTACACATGGAGGATGTTGATACTGTATTACACATGGAGGATATTACACATGGAGGATGTTGATACTGTATTACACCTGGAGGATGATACTGTATTACACATGGAGGATGTATTACACATGGAGGATGTTGATACATGGTATTACACATGGAGGATGTTGATACTGTATTACACATGGAGGATGTTGATACTGTATTACACATGGAGGATGTTGATACTGTATTACACATGGAGGATGTTGATACTGTATTACACATGGAGATGTTGATACTGTATGTTGATACTGTATTACACATGGAGGATGTTGATACTGTATTACACATGGAGGATGTTGATACTGTATTACACATGGAGGATGTTGATGGATGTACACATGGAGGATGTTGATACTGTATTACACATGGAGATGATGTTGATACTGTATTACACATGGAGGATGTTGATACTGTATTACACATGGAGGATGTTGATACTGTATTACACATGGAGGATGTTGATACTGTATAACACATGGAGGATGTATTACACATGGATACTGTTGATATTACACATGGAGGATGTTGATACTGTATTACACATGGAGGATGTTGATACTGTATTACACATGGAGGATGTATTACACATGGAGGATGTTGATACTGTATTACACATGGAGGATGTTGATACTGTATAACACATGGAGGATGTATTACACATGGAGGATGTATTACACATGGAGGATGTTGATACTGTATTACACATGGAGGATGTTGATACTGTATTACACATGGAGGATGTATTACACATGGAGGATGTTGATACTGTATTACACATGGAGGATGTATTACACATGGAGGATGTTGATACTGTATTACACATGGAGGATGTATTACACATGGAGGATGTTGATACTGTATTACACATGGAGGATGTATTACACATGGAGGATGTATTACACATGGAGGATGTATTACACATGGAGGATGTATTACACATGGAGGATGTTGATACTGTATTACACATGGAGGATGTATTACACATGGAGGATGTTGATACTGTATTACACATGGAGGATGTTGATACTGTATTACACATGGAGGATGTTGATACTGTATTACACATGGAGGATGTATTACACATGGAGGATGTTGATACTGTATTACACATGGAGGATGTTGATACTGTATTACACATGGAGGATGTATTACACATGGAGGATGTTGATACTGTATTACACATGGAGGATGTTGATACTGTATTACACATGGAGGGAGGATGTTGATACTGTATTACACATGGAGGATGTTGATACTGTATTACACATGGAGGATGTTGATACTGTATTACACATGGAGGATGTTGATATAACACATGGAGGATGTATTACACATGGAGGATGTTGATACTGTTGACATGGAGGATGTTGATACTGTATTACACATGGAGGATGTTGATACTGTATTACACATGGAGGATGTATTACACATGGAGGACTGTATTACACATGGAGGATGTTGATACTGTATTACACATGGAGGATGTTGATACTGTATTACACATGGAGGATGTATTACACATGGAGGATGTTGATACTGTATTACACATGGAGGATGTATTACACATGGAGGATGTTGATACTGTATACATGGAGGATGTATTACACATGGAGGATGTTGATACTGTATTACACATGGAGGATGTTGATACATGGAGGATGTATTACACATGGAGGATGTTGATACTGTATTACACATGGAGGATGTTGATACTGTATTACACATGGAGGATGTATTACACATGGAGGATGTTGATACTGTATTACATGGAGGATGTATTGGAGGACACATGGAGGATGTTGATGGACTGTATTACTACTGTTACACATGGAGGATGTTGATACTGTATTACACATGGAGGATGTATTACACATGGAGGAGGATGTTTACACATGGAGGATGTTGATACTGTATTACACATGGAGTTGATGTATTACACATGGAGGATGTTGATTGATACATGAGGATGTATTACACATGGAGGATGTTGATACTGTATTACACATGGAGGATGTTGATACTGTATTACACATGGAGGACACATGGAGGATGTTGATACTGTATTACACATGGAGGATGTTGATACTGTATTACACATGGAGGATGTTGATACTGTATTACACATGGAGGATGTTGATACTGTATTACACATGGATGTTGATGTATTACACATGGAGGATGTTGATTACACTGTATTACACATGGAGGATGTTGATACATGGAGGATGTTATATATTACACATGGAGGATGTTGATACTGTATTACACATGGAGGATGTTGATACTGTATTACACATGGAGGATGTATTATACATGGAGGATGTTGTATTACACATGGATGTTGATACTGTATTACACATGGAGGATGTTGATACTGTATTACACATGGAGGATGTTGATACTGTATTACACATGGAGGATGTTGATACTGTATTACACATGGAGGATGTTGATACTGTATTACACATGGAGGATGTTGATACTGTATTACACATGGAGGATGTTGATACTGTATTACACATGGAGGATGTTGATACTGTATTACACATGGAGGATGTTGATACTGTATTACACATGGAGGATGTTGATACTGTATTACACATGGAGGATGTATTACACATGGAGGATGTTGATACTGTATTACACATGGAGGATGTTGATACTGTATTACACATGGAGGATGTATTACACATGGAGGATGTTGATACTGTATTACACATGGAGGATGTTGATACTGTATTACACATGGAGGATGTTGATACTGTATTACACATGGGATGTTGATGTATTACACATGGAGGATGTATTACACATGGAGGATGTTGATACTGTATTACACATGGAGGATGTTGATACTTACACATGGAGGATGTTGATACTGTATTACACATGGAGGATGTTGATACTGTATTACACATGGAGGATGTTGATACTGTATTACACATACTGTATTACACATGGAGGATGTTGATACTGTATTACACATGGAGGATGTATTACACATGGAGGATGTTGATACTGTATTACACATGGAGGATGTATTACACATGGAGGATGTATTACACATGGACTGTATTACACATGGAGGATGTATTACACATGAGGATGTTGATACTGTATTACACATGGAGGATGATATTACACATGGAGGATGTTGATACTTACACATGGAGGATGTTGATACTGTATTACACATGGAGGAGTTGATGTATTACACATGGAGGATGTTGATACTGTATTACACATGGAGGATGTATTACACATGGAGGATGTATTACACATGGAGGATGTTGATACATGGAGGATGTATTACACATGGAGGATGTTGATACTGTATTACACATGGAGGATGTATTACACATGGAGGATGTTGATACTGTATTACACATGGAGGATGTATTACACATGGAGGATGATACTGTATTACACATGGGATGTATTACACATGGATTACACATGGAGGATGTTGATACTGTATTACACATGGAGGATGTTGATACTGTATTACACATGGAGGATGTTGATACTGTATTACACATGGTATTACACATGGAGGATGTTGATACTGTATTACACATGGAGGATGTTGATACTTACACATGGAGGATGTATTACACATGGAGGATGTTGATACTGTATTACACATGGAGGATGTTGATACATGGAGGATGTATTACACATGGAGGATGTTGATACTGTATTACACATGGAGGATGTTGATACTGTATTACACATGGAGGATGTTGATACTGTATTTACACATGGAGGATGTATTACACATGGAGGATGTTGATACTGTATTACACATGGGATGTTGATACTGTATTACACATGGAGGATGTTGATACTGTATTACACATGGAGGATGAGGATGTATTACACATGGAGGATGTTGATACTATATTACACATGGATATGTATTACACATGGAGGATGTTGATACTGTATTACACATGGAGGATGTATTACACATGGAGGATGTTGATACTGTATTACACATGGAGGAGTTGATGTATTACACATGGAGGATGATACTGTATTACACATGGAGGATGTTGATACTGTATTACACATGGAGGATGTATTGATGTATTACACATGGAGGATGTTGATACTGTATTACACATGGAGGATGTATTACACATGGAGGATGTTGATACTGTATTACACATGGAGGATGTATTACACATGGAGGATGTTGATACTGTATTACACATGGAGGATGTATTACACATGGAGGATGTTGATACTGTATTACACATGGAGGATGATACTTATTACACATGGAGGATGTTGATACTGTATTACACATGGAGGATGTTGATATATTACACATGGAGGATGTATTACACATGGAGGATGTATTACATGGAGGATGTATTACACATGGAGGATGTTGATACTGTATTACACATGGAGGATGTATTACACATGGAGGATGTTGATTACTGTATTACACATGGAGGATGTATTACACATGGAGGATGTTGATACTGTATTACACATGGAGGATGTATTACACATGGAGGATGTATTACACATGGAGGATGTTGATACTGTATTACACATGGAGGATGTATTACACATGGAGGATGTATTACACATGGAGGATGTTGATACTGTATTACACATGGAGGATGTATTACACATGGAGGATGTTGATACTGTATTACACATGGAGGATGTATTACACATGGAGGATGTATTACACATGGAGGATGTTGATACTGTATTACACATGGAGGATGTTGATACTGTATTACACATGGAGGATGTATTACACATGGAGGATGTTGATACTGTATTACACATGGAGGATGTTGATACTGTATTACACATGGAGGATGTTGATACTGTATTACACATGGAGGATGTTGATATGTATTACACATGGAGGATGTACTGTATTACATGGAGGATGTATTACACATGGAGGATGTATTACACATGGAGGATGTATTACACATGGAGGATGTATTACACATGGAGGATGTATTACACATGGAGGATGTATTACACATGGAGGATGTTGATACTGTATTACACATGGAGGATGTATTACACATGGAGGATGTTGATACTGTATTACACATGGAGGATGTTGATACTGTATTACACATGGAGGATGTTGATACTGTATTACACATGGAGGATGTTGATACTGTATTACACATGGAGGATGTATTACACATGGAGGATGTATTACACATGGAGGATGTTGATACTGTATTACACATGGAGGATGTATTACACATGGAGGATGTTGATACTGTATTACACATGGAGGATGTATTACACATGGAGGATGTTGATACTGTATTACACATGGAGGATGATACTGATTACATGGAGGATGTATTACACATGGAGGATGTTGATACTGTATTACACATGGAGGATGTTGATACTGTATTACACATGGAGGATGTTGATACTGTATTACACATGGAGGATGTATTACACATGGAGGATGTTGATACTGTATTACACATGGAGGATGTTGATACTGTATTACACATGGAGGATGTATTACACATGGAGGATGTTGATACTGTATTACACATGGAGGATGTATTACACATGGAGGATGTTGATACTGTATTACACATGGAGGATGTTGATACTGTATTACACATGGAGGATGTTGATACTGTGTTACACATGGAGGATGTTGATACTGTATTACACATGGAGGATGTATTACACATGGAGGATGTTGATACTGTATTACACATGGAGGATGATACTGTATTACACATGGAGGATGTATTACACATGGAGGATGTTGATACTGTATTACACATGGAGGATGTAGATTACATGGAGGATGTATTACACATGGAGGATGTTGATACTGTATTACACATGGAGGATGTTGATACTGTATTACACATGGAGGATGTTGATACTGTATTACACATGGAGGATGTTGATACTGTATTACACATGGAGGATGTATTACACATGGAGGATGTTGATACTGTATTATTGGACATGGAGGAGTTGACTGTATTACACATGGAGGATGTTGATACTGTATTACACATGGAGGATGTATTACACATGGAGGATGTTGATACTGTATTACACATGGAGGATGTATTACACATGGAGGATGTTGATACTGTATTACACATGGAGGATGTATTACACATGGAGGATGTATTACACATGGAGGATGTTGATACTGTATTACACATGGAGGATGTATTACACATGGAGGATGTATTACACATGGAGGATGTATTACACATGGAGGATGTTGATACTGTATTACACATGGAGGATGTTGATACTGTATTACACATGGAGGATGTATTACACATGGAGGATGTTGATACTGTATTACACCTGGAGGATGTTGATACTGTATTACACATGGAGTATGTATTACATATGGAGGATGTTGATACTGTATTACACATGGAGGATGTATTACATATGGAGGATGTTGATACACATGGAGGATGTTGATACTGTATTACACATGGAGGATGTTGATACTGTATTACACATGGAGGATGTATTACACATGGAGGATGTTGATACTGTATTACACATGGAGGATGTATTACATATGGAGGATGTTGATACTGTATTACACATGGAGGATGTTGATACTGTATTACACATGGAGGATGTATTACACATGGAGGATGTTGATACTGTATTACACATGGAGGATGTATGATACCTCTCACATAGTAGACCCATAGTGATATGTAAACCTCTCACATAGTAGACCCATAGTGATATGTAAACCTCTCACATAGTAGACCCATAGTGATACCTCTCACATAGTAGACCCATAGAGATATGTAAACCTCTCACATAGTAGACCCATAGTGATATGTAAACCTCTCACATAGTAGACCCATAGTGATACCTCTCACATAGTATACCCATAGTGATATGTAAACCTCTCACATAGTAGACCCATAGTGATATGTAAACCTCTCTAATAGTAGACCCATAGGGATATGTAAACCTCTCTAATAGTAGACCCATAGGGATATGTAAACCTCTATAATAGTAGACCTACATAGTGATATGTAAACCTCTCTAATAGTGGACCCATAGTGATATGTAAACCTCTCTAATAGTGGACCCATAGTGATATGTAAACCTCTCTAATAGTAGACCCATAGTGATATGTAAACCTCTCTAATAGTAGACCCATAGTGATATGTAAACCTCTCTAATAGTAGACCCATAGTGATATGTAAACCTCTATAATAGTAGACCCATAGTGATATGTAAACCTCTCACATAGTAGACCCATAGTGATATGTAAACCTCTCACATAGTAGACCCATAGTGATATGTAAACCTCTCTAATAGTAGACCCATAGTGATATGTAAACCTCTATAATAGTAGACCCATAGTGATATGTAAACCTCTCTAATAGTAGACCCATAGTGATATGTAAAACCTCTATAATAGTAGACCCATAGTGATATGTAAACCTCTCACATAGTAGACCCATAGTGATATGTAAACCTCTCACATAGTAGACCCTGTCTGTCATGTTAACTTGTCCACTGAAGGTGTCTGTCTGAAGGTGTCTGTCATGTTAGCGTGTCCACTGAAGGTGTCTGTCATGTTAGCGTGTCCACTGAAGGTGTCTGTCTGAAGGTGTCTGTCATGTTAGCTTGTCCACTGAAGGTGTCTGTCATGTTAACTTGTCTGTCATGTTAGCGTGTCCACTGAAGGTGTCTGTCATGTTAGCTTGTCCACTGAAGGTGTCTGTCATGTTAGCGTGTCCACTGAAGGTGTCTGTCATGTTAACTTGTCCACTGAAGGTGTCTGTCTGAAGGTGTCTGTCATGTTAGCGTGTCCACTGAAGGTGTCCGTCTGAAGGTGTCTGTCATGTTAGCTTGTCCACTGAAGGTGTCTGTCTGAAGGTGTCTGTCATGTTAGCTTGTCCACTGAAGGTGTCTGTCATGTTAACTTGTCCACTGAAGGTGTCTGTCTGAAGGTGTCTGTCATGTTAGCGTGTCCACTGAAGGTGTCTGTCTGAAGGTGTCTGTCATGTTAGCTTGTCCACTGAAGGTGTCTGTCATGTTAACTTGTCCACTGAAGGTGTCTGTCATGTTAGCTTGTCCACTGAAGGTGTCTGTCATGTTAGCTTGTCCACTGAAGGTGTCTGTCATGTTAGCTTGTCCACTGAAGGTGTCTGTCATGTTAGCTTGTCTAGATTCTGTACGGACAAGTGTGTTATCATACTTTATTTAAGTAGGCAAGTCAGTTAAGAACAAATTATTTTACAAATATTAATACTTATTTTCAATGAAGGCCTAGGAACAGTGGGTTAACTGGTCTAGGAACAGTGGGTTAACTGGTCTAGGAACAGTGGGTTAACTGCCTTGTTCAGAGGGAGAACGACAGATTTGTACCTTGTCAGCTCTGGGATCCGAACTTGCAACCCTTGCGGTTACTCGTCCAACGCTCTAACCACTAGGCTACCCTGCCGCCCCATTGACATGCAGTGAGGCTTATACAAGTAATAAATTGTCCACTAGCAGTTGTATGGCAAAAAATATATATATAAAAAAATTACACCAAAAAACTGCAAGACAAAAAACAAAACACAACGTTTGCATAATTAGTCATGCTTACAGGATCTAGAAGTCTGTGTAACCTTTTCAACTGGGGAGAAGAGAATCACCGAGGACAAGCGTGTTACAGTTACCGTGACAATGAGGAGAGGATGATTACCTCTCGCCCCGTGGCTGTGCTGAAAAGTCAATCTTGAAACGTCAGGTATCCATGTTGGACTCAGTGAGTCCGGAGACATCTTTCTCTCTCTCTCTGTCTCTCTCTCTCTCTCTCTCTCTCTCTCTCTCTCTCTCTCTCTCTCTCTCTCTCTCTCTCTCTCTCTCTCTCTCTCTCTCTCTCTCTCTCTCTCTCTCTCTCTCTCTCTCTCTCTCTCTACTGGAGAAAACAGATTAATCAAATGTACAGCGTAACAGTACGGTGAGAAGGATTAGTAATACAACTGCAAAAAAAAAAAAGAAGAAGAAGAAAGATGTAGTGCTGGAGGGAAAACAACTTGAAACGTCTGCAACATCAGCCGTACAGGCCATCCGTAGAGTCGCTGAATCCAGAGGCACTTTAACACCTGGCTTTGAGTGAAGACTATCAGAGGCACTTTAACACCTGGCTTTGAGTGAAGACTATCAGAGGCACTTTAACACCTGGCTTTGAGTGAAGACTATCAGAGGCACTTTAACACCTGGCTTTGAGTGAAGACTATCAGAGGCACTTTAACACCTGGCTTTGAGTGAAGACTATCAGAGGCACTTTAACACCTGGCTTTGAGTGAAGACTATCAGAGGCACTTTAACACCTGGCTTTGAGTGAAGACTATCAGAGGCACTTTAACACCTGGCTTTGAGTGAAGACTATCAGAGGCACTTTAACACCTGGCTTTGAGTGAAGACTATCAGAGGCACTTTAACACCTGGCTTTGAGTGAAGACTATCAGAGGCACTTTAACACCTGGCTTTGAGTGAAGACTATCAGAGGCACTTTAACACCTGGCTTTGAGTGAAGACTATTGAGATTGAACTTGGCCTGATGGTTGAACACTCAATGCAAGCTGTTGAAGGTGCTGAATCTCAACGAACGAACCAATGAATGAGTCAATAGACTAGTGGCAGGAAGCCGCACTGCAACCATATTATTCACAGAGTAATGTTCGTTCTAGACCTACCTATTTCTACGACTGCAACCATATTATTCACAGAGTAATGTTCGTTCTAGACCTACCTATTTCTACGACTGCAACCATATTATTCACAGAGTAATGTCCGTTCTAGACCTACCTATTTCTACGACTGCAACCATATTATTCACAGAGTAATGTCCGTTCTAGACCTACCTATTTCTACGACTGCAACCATATTATTCACAGAGTAATGTCCGTTCTAGACCTACCTATTTCTACGACCGCGACCATCTGCTTACAGTGAAGACTCACACTGTGACTAAAAGAGCTATTAGACAGGGCACCGCGTACGGGCCTGCGTGTTATAATAATGCAATGTTAGGTGAAAAGACGATGGTTCATTCATCTGTAGCTGTGGTTCTCAAACTTTTTTTTCTGGTTACTGTACCACCAAGTACATTTTGCTCTGCCTGGAGTACCCCTGAAGGACCCCCCACCTGAAGAACCCCCTCATGAAACTCCCCGTCCTGAAGAATCCCCTCCTGAAGGACACCCCCCTGAAGAACACCCCCATGAAGAACACCCACCTGAAGAACCCCCTCCTGAAACTCTCCCTCCTGAAGAATCCCCTCCTGACAGACACCCTCCTGAAGAACACCCCCATGAAACTCTCCCTCCTGAAGGACACCCTCCTGAAGAACCCCCTCATGAACCCCCTCTTGAAACTCCCCCTCCTGAAGGACACCCTCCTGAAGAACCCCTTCCCGAAGTACCCCCTCCTGAAGTACCCCCTCCTGAAGGACACCCTCCTGAAGGACACCATCCTGAAGAACCCCCTGAAGGACACCCCCTGAAGAACCCCCTGAAGAACCCCTTGAAGGACACCCTCCTGAAGGACACCCTCCTGAAGAACCCCTTCCCGAAGAACCCCCCTGAAGGACCCCCTCCTGAAGGACACCCTCCTGAAGAACCCCTTCCCGAAGAACCCCCTCCTGAAGGACCCCCTCCTGAAGGAGAACCCCCTCCTGAAGGACACCCTTCCTGAAGGACACCATCCTGAAGAACCCCTTCCCTGAAGGACACCCCCCTGAAGAACCCCCTCCCGAAGAACCCCCTCCTGAAGGACACCCTCCTGAAGAACCCCTTCCCGAAGAACCCCCTCCTGAAGGACACCCTCCTGAAGAACCCCTTCCTGAAGGACACCATCCTGAAGAACCCCCTCCCGAAGAACCCCCTCCTGAAGGACACCCTCCTGAAGAACCCCTTCCCGAAGAACCCCCTCCTGAAGGACACCCTCCTGAAGAACCCCCTCCCGAAGAACCCCTTCCTGAAGGACACCCTCCTGAAGAACCCCATCCTGAAGGACATCCTCCTCATGTGCTTCTAGGTAGTCGAGAACCCCTGATGTATAGTAGCTATGTACTCAACACTGTACACATTGCCCTTCGGTAGTAGATAGGAGGATGTGGGGATGAGAGCGGAGCGGAGTGAGAAGCTGTTCGTTCTGACAGTGCTGACCGTGTCAGGTAAGTCAAGGAGATAGTAGTAATATGATCAGACATGTACAAAGGCTAGGCCTTGCCACTCCTCATGTGTTATTTATAGAGGTATGCCATTACTGAGCAGTGCTGCATGTAGAGGGGATGAGGGATATGGGGGGGGGTGTTTTAGCTGAGTGAGAGAGACAGCTAGAGACGGGTCAATGATGAAAAAAGGTTCTCAATAGTGATTTAAAAAAAATAAATTAAAAAAATGTAAATATTTAAAGTGTGAGACACTTTTTCTGTTCCCTTGAGTATTTCCTACGTACATTCTGGGTTTGTTGCAATAAATTATTGTTAAAAAATCTGATTTTGTTTTTATAAGATTGTTAACCTTTACCTTTTAAAATAAAAGTTTTTTGGTGTGACCATGAATGTTTTGGAAATTATTTGTTTTCGGAGCATTATTTATAGAAAATAATATTAAAATAGGAATATATATATGTTATATATACAGTATATATATATATATATTTCAGATATTCAACCTCTAGTATTGGACTGGCGGTGTTGGATGGTGTTGTAGGACTGGTGGTGTTGGATGGTGTTGTAGGCCTGGCGGTGTTGGACTGGCGGTGTTGGATAGTGTTGTAGGACTGGCGGTGTTGGATGGTGTTGTTGGACTGGCGGTGTTGGAAGGTGTTGTTGGACTGGCGGTGTTGGATGGTGTTGTTGGACTGGCGGTGTTGGATGGTGTTGTAGGACTGGAGGTGTTGGACTGGCGGTGTTGGAAGGTGTTGTAGGACTGGCGGTGTTGGATGGTGTTGTTGGACTGGCGGTGTTGGAAGGTGTTGTAGGACTGGCGGTGTTGGATGGTGTTGTAGGACTGGCGGTGTTGGATGGTGTTGTAGGACTGGCGGTGTTGGACTGGCGGTGTTGGAAGGTGTTGTAGGACTGGCGGTGTTGGATGGTGTTGTTGGACTGGCGGTGTTGGATGGTGTTGTTGGACTGGCGGTGTTGGATGGTGTTGTTGGACTGGCGGTGTTGGACTGGCGGTGTTGGATAGTGTTGTAGGACTAGCGGTGTTGGATGGTGTTGTAGGACTGGCGGTGTTGGATGGTGTTGTAGGACTAGCGGTGTTTGGATGGTGTTGTTGGATGGTGTTGTAGGACTGGCGGTGTTGGATGGTGTTGTTGGACTGGCGGTGTTGGACTGGCGGTGTTGGATAGTGTTGTAGGACTGGCGGTGTTGGATGGTGTTGCTGGACTGGCGGTGTTGGATGGTGTTGTTGGACTGGCGGTGTTGGACTGGCGGTGTTGGATAGTGTTGTAGGACTAGCGGTGTTGGATGGTGTTGTAGGACTGGCGGTGTTGGATGGTGTTGTTGGACTGGCTTCACTATGATGTGCACCCAACACTTGTATTGATACAAAAACAAACTAGAACAAGTACATTAACAAAATAAAATGTGTGTACTTGCTAGCTGGTCTTGAAGTATTTATGGTTGATAGCATAGCCAGAACATGCTAGCTGGTCTTGAAGTATTTATGGTTGATAGCATAGCCAGAACATGCTAGCTGGTCTTGAAGTATTTATGGTTGATAGCATAGCCAGAACATGCTAGCTGGTCTTGAAATATTTATGGTTGATAGCATAGCCAGAACATGCTAGCTGGTCTTGAAGTATTTATGGTTGATAGCATAGCCAGAACATGCTAGCTGGTCTTGAAGTATTTATGGTTGATAGCATAGCCAGAACATGCTAGCTGGTCTTGAAGTATTTATGGTTGATAGCATAGCCAGAACATGTGAAAGTTGGTCTGGTGCTTTGGCTTGAACGGTTCTAGAGTTGCTTTTTATCATTGCTAGGTTATTGTATGCAACAAAAAAAGTATTGACATTTAAATAGTTATAATTTATTACATTTTGAAAATGTTGAAGTTGATTTAATGTTTGGAGTTGAAATGGCCTAAGAGCAGTAGCATTTGACATGTTTACCACCATGTTCTTATGATGAACATTGAATCATAAAGCTCTCGTTGGGCTCCCAAGTGGCGCAGCTGTCTGAGGCACTGCATCTCAGTGCTAGAGGCATCACTACAGACCCTGGTTAGATCCCGGACTGTATCACAACCAGTTGTGATCGGGAGTCCCGTAGGGCGGCGCACAATTGGCCCAGCGTCATCCCCAGTGACATCCTGTCACATGAGTATCGTCAGGTGATTTGATCCAAAATGGTGACTTAATGTCGTACTCCATATAGCAGTATAGTAGATTAGAACACTAAATAATGGCAGAATAAATCTTTGGACCGTTTTGTGACGATGTAACATGTTTAACATGTATACGGATTGCATTTGGGGCTCCTGAGTGGCACAGTGGACTAAGGCACTGCATTTCGGTGCTAGAGGCGTCACTACAGACCCTGGTTCGATTCCAGGCTGTATCACAACCGGCCGTGATCGGGAGTCCCATAGGTTGGCGCACAATTGGCCCAACGTCGTCCGGGTTTAGGCCTGGGTAGGCAGCCATTGTAAATAAGAATATGTTCTTTAACTGACTTGTTTAGTTAAATTGAGTTTCCCCCCCCCAAAAAAAAAGTTTCCCTAGTGACCGTTTTAATTACATTTCACTTGGAACTCTTTCAGGACTCAGTAAAAGAGAAAGGTCACATAACATTTGTATATATTAGTTGTCGAATTTTGTAAAATATTTTATCCAGACACTGTGTACACGTCACGTGATTGACCCAGACACTGTAAACTAGACAGAGGCTGTGTGCAAAATGGAACCCCTATTTCTAATATAGTCCACTACTTTTGACCAGGTGCCCACTTAGGTAATAGGGTGTCTTGTGCCGTATCAGACGCAGACCTGCATGTGGGAGATATGCTTCCGGGGGCAGAGGTGTCACTGCAGGGCATAGAGAGATGCGGTCAAGGAGACAGAGATCCTTCCTGTCCTTGCGGATCCTTGTCTGAATACATTTCACCATGTGTGTTCCTATCCCTTTACCTTCCCAGGGACTCTTCTAAGGACACGTAGTAATTGAGGATGTTATCGCACAACAGCATAATATGTCTGGTGTGATTCATTTAGTTTATTTAGTTTATTTTATCTCCATCAGCTTTTGCAGAAGCAGCTGTTAACTCTTCCTGGAATCCACAACAACAACAACAACAACAACAACAACAATAAAAAAACACTAAACATGACGAAGTAACAAAAGACTAATAGACAAGAACAGTCACACAAATGTCAAATACAACGATATACAAACAAGCGTATGATGAGTGACATCATACAGTCGACCTCCAACCGCCATGCAGTCAACCATGGTGGAGAGGCTGGCTGTTCTGTGTCTGCGAACGGTAACGGTGTAGTTTTTATCCCTTGACGGCAAAATGTTCATCTGTTCGCCCTTCCCAGGTGCAGGTGCAACCTATCAGGTAAAGAGTTGAGACACAGAAGCATCATCCATGACACACTAATGCCCTTTTTTACATACTACTGAGCCAAGCCCACTGTCCTGGTTACGCATTCACTGTAGTTGCTGAGCCGGGAACCATGCTGATAAAGGACCAGGTGAAAAGAAAATATTCCAAGCCAGTAACGGGGCAGTTAGGGTCAGTGTTTCCTGGTTCTACGGAGGCAGAGCCCCTGTTCTACGGAGGCAGAGCCCCTGTTCTCCAGTGTTTCCTGGTTCTACGGCGGCAGAGCCCCTGTTCTCCAGTGATTCCTGGTTCTACGATGGCAGAGTCATTGTGCTCCATCCTTTCCAGTGATGCCTGGTTCTAGGGTTAACATGAAGCAGCTTCAGAGGGAAGGTTGAGAGGGTTCACTAGCTAGGAGAACCAAGTCATGAGAAAAAAAGACCTGCTACTGCTTCTCTTCTGTTTCTGCAGAGAGAAGACAGCTCCACGTCAGGCATTTAAATCAATTCACCATAAAGTGCATCTCATTGTCCGAGAAACCTTGAAAGAGAATGCAAGCATTTCTTTTAGGCACATTTAGGCTCTCTCTCACAATTGTGCCAATTTATCTAAAAAAAAAAAGAAGAAGAAGTTTTGGTCTATTTCTGTCTCAGCAAGATTCACAACCACGACTGTATCTTCACGTCTGGTTATTACCCTGTAATGATTCTCTATTATAGCTGATTCAATAGGAAGCAGTGATGCTCTGTTCTGAATCTTATTTCTCTAAGAATGAAAACCAATTTTTATGGTATAATACAGTGTTCTCTGCTAATAACTGCATCGTAAATTCAGCATTTCCATCATTTTCTATTACTGTAATTACTTTCTATTACTGTAATTACTTTCTATCACTGTAATTCCGAAAGGATGGTGTGATGATGATTTTGCTGTACTATGAAAATGAATGGAGAGAAGGATGAAGGAGGATCTGCTGTGCTGCAGTAGAGAGAGAGAGGGGGAGAGGGAGAGGGAGAGAGGGAGAGGGAGAGAGAGAGAGGGAGAGAGAGAGGGAGAGAGAGAGAGAGAGAGGGAGAGAGAGGGGGAGAGAGAGAGGGGGAGAGGGAGAGGGAGAGAGAGAGGGGAGAGAGGGGGAGAGAACACACTGCTGAGCGGTGCATTTTGTGCTGCCAGCGAGCGTGCGAAACAGGAGGAGGAGTAAGAGGTGGAGTAAGGGATAGAGGGAAAGAGGGAGAGAGAGGGGGGTGAGAGAGAGAGAGAGAGAGAGAGAGAGAGAGAGAGAGAGAGAGAGAGGGAGAGAGAGAGAGGGAGAGTGCAATAAGAGGAGGCGGAGGAGGAAGCAGTAGAGCGCAAGAGGAGGAGGAGGAGTGGGGGATAAAGAAAGAGGGAGAGGGATAGAAAGGAGGGAGAGAGAGAGCAAACAATGTCATTCTGTTCAGGAGGCAATGCTGCAGTCAACTTTACGGCAGCGTGAAGGAAGCCTCACACACCATCAACTCCTCCAGCCGACAACAGCATCAGTAGCAGCCTCCCAGCTCCACTGAAGAGACTGAAGACAAGAAGAGAGAGTCAGTGAGTATGCAGAAGTTTCTCTATGTGTGTGATGATGCAGCTAGTTCTGTAGACTTCTCTTCGTGGGCTGTGTGCTTGTATTTTAGACTCTTCTTATGGTGGCGGCGGGGGGGCTCTATTCCTGTATTTACTACAAGTGCTGATACCTAGATAGTCTTATTGTCCTCTCGTGGTATTATTATGGTGTTGTCATTACTTGTCCTCAACTTACCTCTCGTTCTATAGCGTTCACTGTTAAAGGAACCTTACGGCTGATGTCTATTCCTGTCTGACCGTAGTAATAGAATGAGTGTCTGACTCAACGAGTCTGCGGTCACAGTCACAGGAAGCTCTAATAACATCGGTGACCCAGTCAGTTGTTGCACCAGCTAGCAAGTTAGTGGTCGGCTGTGACAGTCACAGTACCTAGCGTTTGGCCGGTCGGCTGTCACAGACACTGTACCTAGCGTTTGGCCGGTCGGCTGTCACAGACACTGTACCTAGCGTTTGGCCGGTCGGCTGTCACAGACACTGTACCTAGCGTTTGGCCGGTCGGCTGTTACAGACTCAGTGCACCAGGCGGTTACTGTAGTAGTCGGCTGTTACAGTCACAGTGCACCAGGCGGTTACTATAGTAGTCGGCTGTCACAGACTCAGTGCACCAGGCGGTTACTGTAGTAGTCGGCTGTTACAGACTCAGTGCACCAGGCGGTTACTATAGTAGTCGGCTGTCACAGACTCAGTGCACCAGGCGGTTACTATAGTAGTCGGCTGTCACAGACTCAGTGCACCAAACGGTTACTATAGTAGTTGGCTGTCACAGACTCAGTGCACCAGGCGGTTACTATAGTAGTCGGCTGTCACAGACTCAGTGCACCAAACGGTTACTATAGTAGCCGGCTGTCACAGACTCAGTGCACCAGGCGGTTACTATAGTAGTCGGCTGTCACAGACTCAGTGCACCAAACGGTTACTATAGTAGCCGGCTGTCACAGACTCAGTGCACCAGGCGGTTACTGTAGTAGTCAGCTGTTACAGTCACAGTGCACCAAACGGTTACTATAGTAGCCGGCTGTCACAAACTCAGTGCACCAAACGGTTACTATAGTAGCCGGCTGTCACAGACTCAGTGCACCAGGCGGTTACTATAGTAGCCAGCTGTCACAGACTCAGTGCACCAAACGGTTACTATAGTAGTCGGCTGTCACAGACTCAGTGCACCAGGCGGTTACTATAGTAGCCAGCTGTCACAGACTCAGTGCACCAAACGGTTACTATAGTAGTCGGCTGTCACAGACTCAGTGCACCAGGCGGTTACTATAGTAGTCGGCTGTTACAGTCACAGTGCACCAAACGGTTACTATAGTAGCCGGCTGTCACAGACTCAGTGCACCAAACGGTTACTATAGTAGTCGGCTGTCACAGACTCAGTGCACCAGGCGGTTACTATAGTAGTTGGCTGTTACAGTCACAGTGCACCAGGCGGTTACTATAGTAGTTGGCTGTTACAGTCACAGTGCACCAGGCGGTTACTATAGTAGTCGGCTGTCACAGACTCAGTGCACCAGGCGGTTACTATAGTAGTTGGCTGTTACAGTCACAGTGCACCAGGCGGTTACTATAGTAGTTGGCTGTCACAGACCCAGTGCACCAGGCGGTTACTATAGTAGTCGGCTGTCACAGACTCAGTGCACCAGGCGGTTACAATAGTACTCGGCTGTCACAGTCACAGTGTACCAGACGGTTACCATAGTAGTCGGCTGTCACAGACTCAGTGCACCAGGCGGTTACCATAGTAGTCGGCTGTCACAGACTCAGTGCACCAGGCGGGTAGTAGTGGACTGCGGCACCTCTGTTTAACACATGGCAGAGACAGGCCTGAGAGGCTTTAAATAGCAAGAGTGTGTCAGATATCAGGCAGTTGGTAGGGCCGTCTGTCGCAGGGTCTGACCGGGACGGGGACAGCAATGAGGGGTGCTGCACTGCACTAAGTGATGAATCAAGAGATAGATAGAGATACACTATTCTGTTCTATTCTATTATGTTAGATTCTGTTCTATTATATTCTGTTATTTTCTGTTCTATTCTATTCTGTTCTGTTCTGTTTTGTTCAGTACTATTCTGTTCTATTCTGTTCTATTCTGTTCTATTCTATTCTGTTCTGTTCTATTCTATTCTGTTCTATTCTACAACTCAGTGCACTGGAGTTCTGTTCTATTCTGTTATGTTCTTTATGTTCTATTCTGTTCTGTTCTGTTCTATTATGTTCTATTATGTTCTGTTCTATTATGTTCTGTTCTGTTCTGTTCTATTATGTTCTGTTCTATTATGTTTTGTTCTATGGTGTTCTATGGTGTTCTGTTCTGTTCTGTTATATTCTGTTCTATTCTGTTCTGTTCTGTTATATTCTATTATATTTTGTTCTATTCTGTTCTGTTCTATTCTATTGTGTTCTATTCTACAACTCGGTGTGCTGGAGTTTTATTCTATTATGTTCTGTTATTGTATGTTCTATTCTGTTCTTATCTGTTCTAATCTGTTCTGCTATTCTATTATGTTCTATTCTGTTCTGTTCTATTATGTTCTATTATGTTCTATTTTGTTCTATTCTATTCTGTTCTATTCTGTTCTAATCTGTTCTGTTCTATTATGTTCTATTCTGTTCTACTTAATTATGTTATTTTATGTTCTGTTCTATTCTGTTCTATTCTGTTCTGTTCTATTATGTTCTATTCTGTTCTAATCTGTTCTGTTCTAATTATGTTCTGTTCTATTATGTTCTATTCTGTTCTACTTAATTATGTTATTTTATGTTCTGTTCTATTCTGTTCTGTTCTATTATGTTCTATTCTATTCTATTCTGTTATTCTGTTCTGTTCTATTATGTTCTATTCTGTTCTGTTCTATTATGTTATATTCTATTGTGTTATTCTATTATGTTCTATTATATTCTATTCTGTTATATTCTATTCTGTTATATTATGTTCTATTCTATTCTGTTATTCTATTTTGTTCTGTTCTATTCTATTCTATTCTGTTCTGTTCTGATCTATTCTGTTATATTATGTTCTGTTCTATTCTGTTATTCTATTATGTTCTATTCTGCTCTGTTTTGTTCTATTCTGTTCTGTCCTATTGTATTCTGTTCTATCTTGTTCTATTCTTTTCTGTTCTGTTCTGTTCTGTTCTGTTCTGTTCTGTTCTATTCTTTTCTGTTCTGTTCCATTCTGCTCTATTCTGTTCTGTTATATTCTATTATGTTTTATTCTGCAACTCAGTGTGCTGGAATTCTATTCTATTCTTTTATATTCTGATCTATTCTATTCTGTTCTGTTCTATTCTATTCTACAACTCAGCGTGCTGGAATTCTATTCTATTCTGTTATATTCTGATCTATTCTATTCTGTTATATTCTGATCTATTCTATTCTATTCTGTTCTGTTCTATTCTATTCTACAACTCAGCGTGCTGGAATTCTATTCTATTCTGTTATATTCTGATCTATTCTATTCTATTCTGTTCTGTTCTGTTCTATTCTATTCTATTCTACAACTCAGCATGCTGGAGTTGACAGGATTTGGTCAGTGGAAGGGATAATATAAGTGCTTGTTTCAGTTTTCTGCATACTTTGTTGTACTCTCTGAGTTGTCTTGGTATGTTTCATAGCTGTAAGGTATATAGGTATATTATATAGGTATATTATATAGGTTTATTATATAGGTGTATTATATAGTATATTATATAGTATATTATATAGGTATATTATATAGTATATTATATAGGTGTATTATATAGTATATTATATAGTATATTATATAGGTATATTATATAGTATATTGTATATTATATAGGTTTATTATATAGTATATTATATAGTATATTATATGTTTATTATATAGTATATTCTATTGGTTTATTACATAGGAATATTCTATAGGTTTATTATATAAGTGTATTATATAGGTTATTATATAGGTATATTATATAGTATATTATATAGGTGTATTATATAGGTGTATTATATAGTATATTATATAGGTGTATATTATTATATAGTATATTATATGTATATTATATAGTATATTATATATAGTATATTATATAGGTGTATTATATGTATTATATAGGTATATTATATAGTATATTATATAGGTGTATTATATAGGTATATTATATAGTATATTATATAGTATATTATATAGGTGTATTATATAGTATATTATATAGTATATTATATAGGTGTATTATATAGTATATTATATAGGTATATTATATAGTATATTATATAGGTGTATTATATAGTATATTATATAGTATATTATATAGGTGTATTATATAGGTATATTATATAGTATATTATATAGTATATTATATAGGTAGTATTATATAGTATATTATATAGTATATTATATAGTATATTATATAGTATATTATATAGGTATATTATATAGTATATTATATAGGTGTATTATATAGTATATTATATAGGTATATTATATAGTATATATATATATTTTTTTACCTTTATTTTACTAGGCAAGTCAGTTAAGAACAAATTCTTATTTTCAATGACGGCCTAGGAACAGTGGGTTAACTGCCTGTTCAGGGGCAGAACGACAGAAGTAGTGCACTATATAGGGAATAGGGTGCCGTTTGAGTCGATGCCTCAAAAGGATGCTCGAAGAACGGCATGCTCTGGACGGGACTGGACAGACAGACAACGGGACTGGACAGACAGACAACGGGACTGGACAGACAGACAACGGGACTGGACAGACAGACAACGGGACTGGACAGACAGACAACGGGACTGGACAGACAGACAACGGGACCTCCTGCTGCAGTAAGAGAAAGGGGAGTGAATGAAAGTTGCAGATCAATTAAACGTGAATAAGTTTGAAACTACGAGTCTCTATAATATATCATATACGGTTTATGATAATTATACGGCTTCTGTCTTTGTGACTGTGTATTATGTACTATCTGCTAACAGGATCTATTTGTCCTCAAGAGAGAGAGAGACCGAGAGAGAAAGAGAGAGAGACAGAGAGACAGAGAAAGAGAGGGAGACAGAGAGACAGAGAAAGAGAGAGAGACAGAGAGACAGAGAAAGAGAGAGAGACAGAGAGAAAAGAGAGCGACAGAGAGACAGAGAGACAGAGAGACAGAGAGCGACAGAGAGAGAGAGACAGAGAGCGACAGAGAAAGAGAGAGAGACAGAGAGACAGAGAAAGAGAGAGAGACAGAGAGACAGAGAAAGAGAGAGAGACAGAGAGACAGAGAAAGAGAGAGACAGAGAAAAAGAGAGCGACAGAGAGACTCTCTCTCTCTCTCTCTCTCTCTCTCATCACCGTCTGGGACGCTAGGCTACTGTTTGCTCTTTGGGGTCTAGGACGGGTAATCTGTAAATCCCTTTGTGACTGCTGATGTAAAAAGGGCTTTATAAAATACATTTGAGTGATTGATCGTGCAAGTGTATTGGTATGTGCACTGTTCTAAAGGCCATACTAAAGACTATCATGTTATTGTGTATGGTTTGTTTATTATAAAAGTTTCTGAGTGAAGGTGAAATAGGGTTCCTAAACTCACAGACACCTGTCTAGAGGTTCCTAAACTCACAGACACCTGCCTAGAGGTTCCTAAACTCACAGACACCTGTCTAGAGGTTCCTAAACTCACAGACACCTGTCTAGAGGTTCCTAAACTCACAGACACCTGTCTAGAGGTTCCTAAACTCACAGACACCTGCCTAGAGGTTCCTAAACTCACAGACACCTGTCTAGAGGTTCTAAACTAAACTCACAAACTCACAGACACCTGTCTAGAGGTTCCTAAACTAAACTCACAGACACCTGTCTAGAGGTTCCTAAACTCACAGACACCTGTCTAGAGGTTCCTAAACTCACAGACACCTGTCTAGAGGTTCCTAAACTCACAGACACATGTCTAGAGGTTCCTAAACTCACAGACACCTGTCTAGAGGTTCCTAAACTCACAGACACCTGTCTAGAGGTTCCTAAACTCACAGACACCTGTCTAGAGGTTCCTAAATTCACAGACACCTGTCTAGAGGTTCCTAAACTCACAGACACCTGTCTAAACTCACAGACACCTGTCTAGAGGTTCCTAAACTCACAGACACCTGTCTAGAGGTTCCTAAACTCACAGACACCTGCCTAGAGGTTCCTAAACTCAAGGACACCTGTCTAGAGGTTCCTAAACTCACCTAAACTCACGGACACCTGCCGTGAGGTTGGTTGTGAATCCAGGTCATAGTCTGTCTGACTGTGTTCACTTCAGGTTACTATACTAACACCATGAAAATACATGGCCTTACTTCAGGTTATTATACTAATACCATGAAAATACATGGCCTTACTTCAGGTTATTATACTAATACCATGAAAATACATAGCCTTACTTCAGGTTATTATACTAATACCATGAAAATACATAGCCTTACTTCAGGTTATTATACTAACACCATGAAAATACATAGCCTTACTTCAGGTTATTATACTAATACCATGAAAATACATGGCCTTACTTCAGGTTATTATACTAATACCATGAAAATACATAGCCTTACTTCAGGTTATTATACTAATACCATGAAAATACATGGCCTTACTTCAGGTTATTATACTAATACCATGAAAATACATGGCCTTACTTCAGGTTATTATACTAATACCATGAAAATACATGGCCTTACTTCAGGTTATTATACTAATACCATGAAAATACATGGCCTTACTTCAGGTTATTATACTAATACCATGAAAATACATAGCCTTACTTCAGGTTATTATACTAATACCATGAAAATACATGGCCTTACTTCAGGTTATTATACTAATACCATGAAAATACATGGCCTTACTTCAGGTTATTATACTAATACCATGAAAATACATGGCCTTACTTCAGGTTATTATACTAATACCATGAAAATACATGGCCTTACTTCAGGTTATTATACTAATACCATGAAAATACATGGCCTTACTTCAGGTTATTATACTAATACCATGAAAATACATAGCCTTACTTCAGGTTATTATACTAATACCATGAAAATACATGGCCTTACTTCAGGTTATTATACTAATACCATGAAAATACATGGCCTTACTTCAGGTTATTATACTAATACCATGAAAATACATAGCCTTACTTCAGGTTATTATACTAATACCATGAAAATACATGGCCTTACTTCAGGTTATTATACTAACACCATGAAAATACATGGCCTTACTTCAGGTTATTATACTAATACCATGAAAATACATAGCCTTACTTCAGGTTATTATACTAACACCATGAAAATACATGGCCTTACTTCAGGTTATTATACTAATACCATGAAAATACATAGCCTTACTTCAGGTTATTATACTAATACCATGAAAATACATGGCCTTACTTCAGGTTATTATACTAACACCATGAAAATACATGGCCTTACTTCAGGTTATTATACTAATACCATGAAAATACATAGCCTTACTTCAGGTTATTATACTAACACCATGAAAATACATGGCCTTACTTCAGGTTATTATACTAACACCATGAAAATACATGGCCTTACTTCAGGTTATCCCAGTTGTTTGCTCTTTGAGGTTAAGACCAGGTATTCAGTCTCTGTTTTTACTGAGGGGGGGTTCTCTCTGTCTCTGTTTTTACTGAGGGGGTTCTCTCTGTCTCTGTTTTTACTGAGGGGGTTCTCTGTCTGTTTTTACTTTTTACATTACATTTACATTTAAGTCATTTACTGAGGGGACGCTCTTATCCAGAGCGACTGAGGGGGTTCTCTCTGTCTCTGTTTTTACTGAGGGGGTTCTCTCTGTCTGTTTTTACTGAGGGGGGTTCTCTCTGTCTGTTTTTACTGAGGGGGTTCTCTGTCTGTTTTTTTTTACTGAGGGGGTTCTCTGTCTCTGTTTTTACTGAGGGGGGTTCTCTCTGTCTGTTTTTACTGAGGGGGGTTCTCTCTGTCTCTGTTTTTACTGAGGGGGTTCTCTGTCTGTTTTTACTTTTTACTGAGGGGGTTCTCTCTGTCTGTTTTTACTGAGGGGGGTTCTCTGTCTCTGTTTTTACTGAGGGGGTTCTCTCTGTCTGTTTTTGCTGAAGGGGGTTCTCTCTGTCTCTGTTTTTACTGAGGGGGTTCTCTCTGTCTGTTTTTACTAAGGGGGTTCTCTCTGTCTCTGTTTTTACTGAGGGGGGGTTCTCTCTGTCTGTTTTTACTGAGGGGGGTTCTCTCTGTCTGTTTTTACTGAGGGGGGGTTCTGTCTGTATGTTTTTGCTGAAGGGTGTGCTCGCTCTGTGGCTCTGCTCTCTCTCTCTCTCTCTCTCTGTTCTCTCTGTCTCTCTCTTTTCTGAGGGGGTCTCTCTCTCTCTGTCTCTCTCTGAGGGGTCTCTCTCTGTCTGTCTCTCTGTCTCTCTCTCTGTCTCTCTCTCTCTGTCTCTCTCTCTCTCTCTGTCTGTCTCTGTCTCTCTCTCTCTGTCTGTCTCTGTCTCTCTCTCTGTCTCTCTCTCTCTCTGTCTCTCTCTCTCTCTCTGTCTGTCTCTGTCTCTCTGTCTGTCTCTGTCTCTCTCTCTCTGTCTCTCTCTCTGTCGTTCTCTGTCTCTCTCTCTCTCTCTCTCTGTCTCTCTCTCTCTCTCTGTCTTTCTCTGTCTCTCTCTCTCTCTCTCTGCAGCTGCACTGACAGCAAGCAAATTGTCGCACTCACCTGTTGTTCTTTCCTTGCACCTCCTCGTCCTCCTACTCTCTAGTTTCCTTTTAATGTAGTCCCCCCCTCTGCCCCCCTTGTCCCTCCCTCTGTCCCCCCCTCTGTCCTCCCTCTCTCTCTCTTACACTCTCTCCCCCCTCTCTCCCCGCTCCCCACCCCTCTCTTCTGTTCTCTCTCTACTCTCTCTCCTCTTCTCTCAGGAGTCCCATTGCCCCTGCACAGTGCATCACAAGCATGCACCTGTGTAATTCTGGACCTGTTCCCCCTACCCCCTGTGTAATTCTGGACCCGTTCCCCCTACCCCCTGTGTAATTCTGGACCCCGTTCCCCCTACCCCCTGTGTAATTCTGGATTCCCCCTGGACCCCCTGTGTAATTCCCCCATTTACCCCCTGTGTAATTCTGGACCCCGTTCCCCCTACCCCCTGTGTAATTTGGACCCTGTTTTCCCCTACCCCCTGTGTAATTCTGGGTTCCCCCCTACCCCCTGTGTAATTCTGGACCCCCCCTACCCCTGTGTAATTCTGGGTAATTCAGTTCCCCATTTCCCCCCCCTGTGTAATTCTGGACCCCATTTCCCCCCCCCTGTGTAATTCTGGACCCCATTTCCCCCTACCCCTGTGTAATTCTGGACCCCATTTTCCCCCTATTTCCCCTACCCCTGTGTAATTCTGGACCCCTGTGTAATTCCCCCTTCCCCCCCCTGTGTAATTCTGGACCCCATTTTCCCCCTACCCCCTGTGTAATTCTGGACCCCATTTCCCCTACCCCTGTGTAATTCTGGACCCCATTTCCCCCTACCCCCTGTGTAATTCTGGACCCCATTTCCCCCTACCCCCTGTGTAATTCTGGACCCCATTTTTCCCCTGTGTAATTCTGGACCCCACCCCTGTGTAATTCTGGACCCCATTTCCCCCTACCCCCTGTGTAATTCTGGACCCCATTTCCCCCTACCCCCTGTGTGACCCCATTTCCCCCTACCCCCTGTGTAATTCTGGACCCCATTTCCCCTACCCCTGTGTAATTCTGGACCCCATTTCCCCCTACCCCCTGTGTAATTCTGGACCCCATTTCCCCCTACCCCTGTGTAATTCTGGACCCCATTTCCCCCTACCCCCTGTGTAATTCTGGACCCCATTTCCCCTACCCCTGTGTAATTCTGGACCCCATTTCCCCCTATTTCCCCCCTGTGTAATTCTGGACCCCATTTCCCCCTACCCCCTGTGTAATTCTGGACCCCATTTCCCCCTACCCCTGTGTAATTCTGGACCCCATTTGGACCCCCCCTACCCCCTGTGTAATTCTGGACCCCATTTCCCCCTACCCCTGTGTAATTCTGGACCCCATTTCCCCCTCCCCTGTGTAATTCTGGACCCCATTTCCCCCTACCCCCTCCTCCTCAAACAGTATGCAGCAGCAGAGTACAGCACATGTTCTGTTCCACTATCACCACCCTCCATCATCCCTGAGCAATTTACCTGAGTGGGGGAAAAGAGGGGGAGCCTGTGTGTGTGTGTGTGTGTGTGTGTGTGTGTGTGTGTGTGTGTGTGTGTGTGTGTGTGTGTGTGTGTGTGTGTGTGTGTGTGTGTGTGTGTGTGTGTGTGTGTGTGTGTGTGTGTGTGTGTGTGTGTGTGTGTGTGTGTGTGTGTGTGAGCCAGCAGAACAGCAGAGCAGAGAACAGCAGAGCGGCAGTCCTGCAGCAGTGTCCTGCAGCAGTGTAAACAGTTCGCTCTGTCAGCTCAGTTCCTGAATTCTGCAGTGCAGGTTGGGCTATCGTGCCAGCAGGCAGGCACACTCTAGTCAGCAGTCACGCGGTGCAGACAGAGAGAGAGACAGAGAGACAGAGAGAGGGAGAGACAGAGAGAGGGAGAGACAGAGAGACAGAGAGACAGAGAGACAGAGAGAGGGAGAGACAGAGAGACAGAGAGACAGAGAGAGGGAGAGACAGAGAGACAGAGAGAGGGACATGGAGAGACAGAGAGACAGAGAGACAGAGAGACAGAGAGACAGAGAGAGGGAGAGACAGAGAGACAGAGAGAGGGAGAGACAGAGAGACAGAGAGAGGGACAGGGAGAGACAGAGAGACAGAGACAGAGAGACAGAGAGAGGGACAGGGAGAGACAGAGAGACAGAGAGAGGGACAGGGAGAGACAGAGAGACAGAGACAGAGAGACAGAGAGAGGGACAGGGAGAGACAGAGAGACAGAGAGAGGGACAGGGAGAGACAGAGAGACAGAGAGACAGAGAGACAGAGAGAGGGAGAGACAGAGAGAGAGAGACAGAGAGAGAGAGAGAGAGACAGAGAGACAGAGAGAGGGACAGGGAGAGAGAGAGACAGAGAGAGAGAGAGACAGAGAGAGAGAGAGACAGAGAGAGGGAGAGACAGAGAGAGAGAGAGACAGAGAGAGAGAGAGACAGAGAGACAGAGAGAGAGAGAGACAGAGAGACAGAGAGACAGAGAGAGGCAGCTACCGGCCGGCTTTGGGCTGTCTGTGTATGGACTGGTGGTGAGGGAGCTGGGGAAAGGATGAGGAGCAGGGAGCAGGGCAGATAGGGGGAGATGGAGGAGGAAAGCTGGGACGCAGCAGTGTACGACCATTCATTTACCAGATCAGCTGCCTGCATGGTTGTCCTCCTCTCCTTTCCTCTCCTCTCCTCTCCTCTCCTCTCCTCTCCTCTCCTCTCCTCTCCTCTCCTCTCCTCTCCTCTCATCTCCTCTCATCCTTCTCCTCTCCTCTCTCTCTTCTCCTCTCCTCTCCTCTCCTCTCCTCTCCTCTCATCCCTCTCCCTCTCCTCTCCTCCTAATGGTGCATTGTCCCATTCAGGCGCTAGCTACACTTCCCGATGATGTAATCAATGCAGCAAGCTTTGAACTGGCTGGGGTAAGGATTCCTTCTTCCTCCTCTCTCCCCCACTGACATTTTACCCTCTGAGAGGGAGGGCTAGATGTGGGGCCAGTAGGGCCTCGTTCAACGTTTGTGCCCGGAAATAAAGGTGTTGAAGCCGCACTAGGATGATGAGGTTGTAACAGTGGTTAGAATATATATATTTTTTAAATCGTTTAAGCGTTTTTTTCTTTTTTGTAATTCTTGTTTAGGTTATAAATGAAGAAATATAACTACGACATTTCCAACACAGAAAAATCACCAGAGAGTTTCTAGTGAGTTACATAAATGATTAAACCATCTCCGATTTGATAAAATAAGATCATTTTTCAGTCACAACCCTGTATCATCATCCTAGCCCTGCTTTAGCACCGTCAGCAGGAATACACAGCTGATTTATACTACCACTAGCTTTCTACAGAGCGATCGCTGAGCTGCGCTGGAGGGTACAAGGGTGTAGTGTGGTGTACTTTAAAACACGATGCATTTACATTATAAAAACATCTCGGATTTTATATGAAGAAAGAAAAAAAAAACACTTCATCAACGATATCATGCACAGTTAATATTTAATGGAACCACAGTCATAAGTATTCAGCTGATCATTCTATTTCATATCTTCTGACTGGAAAGAGGTGTAAGGTGCCCTATTCCTTATATAGTGAACTACACATGGTGTGGTTTGGGACCCTATTCCCTATATAGTGCACTACACAGGGTGTGGTTTGGGACCCTATTCCCTATATAGTGAACTACACAGGGTGTGGTTTGGGACCCTATTCCCTATATAGTGAACTACACAGGATGTGGTTTGGGACCCTATTCCCTATATAGTGCACTACACAGGATGTGGTTTGGGACCCTATTCCCTATATAGTGAACTACACAGGATGTGGTTTGGGACCCTATTCCCTATATAGTGCACTACACAGGGTGTGGTTTGGGACCCTATTCCCTATATAGTGCACTACACAGGGTGTGGTTTGGGACCCTATTCCCTATATAGTAAACTACACATGGTGTGGTTTGAGACCCTATTCCCTATATAGTGAACTACACAGGATGTGGTTTGGGACCCTATTCCCTATATAGTGCACTACACAGGGTGTGGTTTGGGACCCTAATCCCTATATAGTGAACTACACAGGATGTGGTTTGGGACCCTATTCCCTATATAGTGCACTACACAGGATGTGGTTTGGAACCCTATTCCCAGTATAGTGCACTACACATGGTGTGGTTTGGGACCCTATTCCCAGTATGGTGCACTACACAGAGAATAGTGTGCCGTTTGGGAGCAGGTCCACTCTGAGCTATACAGGAGGGTACGGTGAGGTCGTCACTGCTCTAGTGGAAGAATTCTGAATTCTGGTGCAGCAGAAACCAGCTCTGCAAAACTGCTGCCTGCCTGCTACAGTGTTACCGTGTCACAGTACTGCAGTGTCACAGTACTGCAGTGTCACAGTACTGCAGTGTCACAGTACTGCAGTGTTACAGTACTGCAGTGTTACACTACTGCAGTGTTACAGTGCTACAGTGTTACAGTGTTACAGTGCTACAGTGTTACAGTGTCACAGTACTGCAGTGGTACAGTACTGCAGTGCTACAGTACTATACTGCAGTGTTACAGTGTTACAGTACTGCAGTGTTACAGTACTGCAGTGCTACAGTACTATACTGTAGTGTTACAGTGCTACACTGTAGTGTTACAG
>NC_088415.1:6572885-6575385 GCF_034236695.1 Oncorhynchus nerka | reverse complement strand
GGTGTCTCCTACACAGTGACCTAGAGAAGACTACAGAGTAGGTGTCTCCTACACAGTGACCTAGAAAAGACTACAGAGTAGGTGTATCCTACACAGTGACCTAGAAAAGACTACAGAGTAGGTTGTCTCCTACACAGTGACCTAGAGAAGACTACAGAGTAGGTTGTCTCCTATACAGTGACCTAGAGAAGACTACAGAGTAGATGTTTCCTACACAGTGACCTAGAGAAGACTACAGAGTAGATGTCTCCTACGCAGTGACCTAGAGAAGACTACAGAGTAGGTTGTCTCCTATACAGTGACCTAGAGAAGACTACAGAGTAGATGTCTCCTACACAGTGACCTAGAGAAGACTACAGAGTAGGTGTCTCCTACACAGTGACCTAGAGAAGACTACAGAGTAGATGTCTCCTACGCAGTGACCTAGAGAAGACTACAGAGTAGGTGTCTCCTACACAGTGACCTAGAAAAGACTACAGAGTAGGTGTATCCTACACAGTGACCTAGAAAAGACTACAGAGTAGGTGTATCCTACACAGTGACCTAGAGAAGACTACAGAGTAGATGTCTCCTACGCAGTGACCTAGAGAAGACTACAGAGTAGGTTGTCTCCTATACAGTGACCTAGAGAAGACTACAGAGTAGATGTCTCCTACACAGTGACCTAGAGAAGACTACAGAGTAGGTGTCTCCTACACAGTGACCTAGAGAAGACTACAGAGTAGGTTGTCTCCTATACAGTGACCTAGAGAAGACTACAGAGTAGATGTCTCCTACACAGTGACCTAGAGAAGACTACAGAGTAGATGTCTCCTACGCAGTGACCTAGAGAAGACTACAGAGTAGGTTGTCTCCTATACAGTGACCTAGAGAAGACTACAGAGTAGATGTCTCCTACACAGTGACCTAGAGAAGACTACAGAGTAGGTGTCTCCTACACAGTGACCTAGAGAAGACTACAGAGTAGGTTGTCTCCTATACAGTGACCTAGAGAAGACTACAGAGTAGATGTCTCCTACACAGTGACCTAGAGAAGACTACAGAGTAGATGTCTCCTACGCAGTGACCTAGAGAAGACTACAGAGTAGGTTGTCTCCTATACAGTGACCTAGAGAAGACTACAGAGTAGATGTCTCCTACACAGTGACCTAGAGAAGACTACAGAGTAGGTGTCTCCTACACAGTGACCTAGAGAAGACTACAGAGTAGATGTCTCCGACATAGTGACCTAGAGAAGACTACAGAGTAGATGTCTCCTACATAGTGACCTAGAGAAGACTACAGAGTAGATGTCTCCTACACAGTGACCTAGAAAAGACTACAGAGTAGGTGTATCCTACACAGTGACCTAGAAAAGACTACAGAGTAGATGTCTCCTACATAGTGACCTAGAGAAGACTACAGAGTAGATGTCTCCTACACAGTGACCTATAGTCATGCAGTTTGCACTAAATAGATTCTACCGCTATTCCATATTTTTTGCCAAACAATCTATAATTGCTGTAGCTACTGGTCGTTGAAGATAGCCTACAGTGTGTGCATGTTTTTCTGGAAACGTAAGAGCTGAACCAGCTGCTCCGTAAAGTACTGTATATCCTATGCAGTGAGTGACCTCCACTGCAGTCATTCCACTAGATGGTGCAAAACTAAGAGAAAAAGGAGAAATGAAAGTGAAACCTATCTGAATGGGACGAAGTAAATCAACGTTATAATCTAACGATACATCATGCATTTTTATAACACAATATACATGTCAATACACATGTCAATACACATGTCAACATACATGTCAATACACATGTCAACATACATGTCAATACACATGTCAACATACATGTCAACATACATGTCAATACACATGTCAACATACATGTCAACATACATGTCAATACACATGTCAACATACATGTCAATACACATGTCAACATACATGTCAACATACATGTCAATACACATGTCAACATACATGTCAACATACATGTCAATACACATGTCAACATACATGTCAATATACATGTCAACATACATGTCAATATACATGTCAACATACATGTCAATACACATGTCAACATACATGTCAATACACATGTCAACATACATGTCAATATACATGTCAACATACATGTCAATATACATGTCAACATACATGTCAATATACATGTCAACATACATGTCAATACACATGTCAACATACATGTCAACATACATGTCAGCTAAGAAGCTCCTTCCAGAGTTGTTATTTCAGGATGTTTCCTTCGACTGATGTAGTTCCTTTATGTGTGTATCTATATTTGTGATATGCTGCACGTTGTTTTATAACCATACGGTATAAACCCATGAATCCTGAGTCATGTTTTTCCCCCCACTCCGCTCCTCCCCTCTCGTCCCCCCCCTCCTCCCCTGTGGCTTGTGTGAATAGATTCTCTCAGATGGGGGCTGCCTGGGCTGAAACTGAGTCGTGCAAGCTGGAACATGCCTTGACTTGTACCGGCTTGCCAGG
>NC_088415.1:6560385-6562885 GCF_034236695.1 Oncorhynchus nerka | reverse complement strand
TATATAACCTCATCTGAGTTTAAGTCCATATAACCTCATCTGAGCCTAATTCTATATAACCTCATCTGAGCCTAATTCTATATAACCTCATCTGAGCCTAATTCCATATAACCTCATCTGAGCCTAATTCTATATAACCTCATCTGAGCCTAATTCCATATAACCTCATCTGAGCCTAATTCTATATAACCTCATCTGAGCCTAACCTAATTCTATATAACCCCATCTCAGCCTAACCTAATTCTATATAACCTCATCTGATCTTAAGTCCATATAACCTCATCTGAGCCTAACCTAAGTCCATATAACCTCATCTGAGCCTAACCTAAGTCTACATAACCCCATCTCAGCCTAGCCTAATTCTATACAACCTCATCTGAGCCTAACCTAATTCTATATAACCCCATCTCAGCCTAACCTAATTCTATATAACCTCATCTGAGCTTAAGTCCATATAACCTCATCTGAGCCTAACCTAAGTCCATATAACCTCATCTGAGCCTAACCTAAGTCCATATAACCTCATCTGAGCCTAACCTAAGTCCATATAACCTCATCTGAGCCTAACCTAAGTCTACATAAGCTGAATCTCTCCACAGAGAAGTGTCTGAGGAGTGTGTCAGAGACAGGAAGCTGACGGGAGGCCTGTGGTGTGTGTTACTGTTTGTTTCAGCCAGCCGGCCAGCTGGGATGTGGTTGTTTCCCCGACCAATGTTCTGTTCTGCAATCCTGTATTAGTATAGGGATTACATCAAGACTAAAGCAGGATGGAATTCCTGTTGTCATGCGGTTACTGTCGCCGCAGCAGCAAGCGCCTGACTCATACACACACATACAAACACACAGCCAACTGCGGCAAGAAGCAGGTCAATGAGGGGTGTTCATTCGGTTTTATTCCTCAGTCGCTATTTGATGTCCTAGTTTCTTTTCCTGTAAAAGTGCCCAAGGATGTCAACACATGCTATTAGAACACAAGTAAACAACAACTTAACAACAACAACAACTTAACAGCAACTCCTCCCTCCCGGTTGTCAACACGGGCTCCTTTGTTTTAACTCTGTGTCACATAGCAGCGGATTTGAATTATGGTTCAATCATTCTTTTCCTATTTCTTCCTCTGTTTTTCAGTGCCTTTTCTTAGAACGTTTGGAAGCTAGAACTAATATTAATTGTTCCTCCAAGTTTAGTTGAATATTCTGAGGACGGAGCACCCCTTCAGCGATCCGAAGGACGGAGCACCCCTTCAGCGATCTGAGGACGGAGCACCCCTTCAGCGATCCGAAGGACAGAGCACCCCTTCAGCGATCTGAGGACGGAGCACCCCTTCAGCGATCTGAGGACGGAGCACCCCTTCAGCGATCTGAGGACGGAGCACCCCTTCAGCATTCCGAAGGACGGAGCACCCCTTCATCGATCTGAGGACGGAGCACCCCTTCAGCGATCTGAGGACGGAGCACCCCTTCAGCGATCCGAAGGACAGAGCACCCCTTCAGCGATCTGAGGACGGAGCACCCCTTCAGCGATCTGAGGACGGAGCACCCCTTCAGCGATTTGAAGGACGGAGCACCCCTTCAGCTATCCGAAGGACGGAGCACCCCTTCAGCTATCCGAAGGACGGAGCACCCCTTCAGCGATCTGAGGACGGAGCACCCCTTCAGCGATCTGAGGACGGAGCGATCTGAGGACGGAGCACGCCTTCACGAATTCGAGTACAGAGCACCCCTGCAGGGAGTGTTGAGCTCCCTTGCTTATTAATGCAATTACCCTCCTATCCCGGGTCCTCTCTGATTCTCTTCCTTTGCCACTCCCCCCTCACTCACAGACTGGTGTAGACGACTCCCCTATACCCCTACTGTCCCGTCAGCAGAATCTGTCCCAGTGAGGGGGTGGGATGGGGGTGTGGGTGTATTGTACTGTATGAAATGTGTTCTCTGTCCGCCTGCTCAAAATAACTCTGCAGTGAGGGAGGCAGACTGAAACTACAGGCTTTGTCTTTCAATACAGTAATGGTCTGGTCCAGCCCACACACACACACACACACACACACACACACACACACACACACACACACACACACACACACACACACACACACACAACACACACACACACACACGCTCTGTGTGGCAATACAGTAATGGTCTGGTCCACACAACACACACACACACACACACACACACTGTGGACTTACACACGCAAAAAGAAAATGCTGTACACATTCTAGCTCGCTGACATAAACTTACGATGCACAAACACACAGAGAGCTGATTCTAACTCATCTTTTGTTGCAAGAATATGAGTCACATCAAGGCTATTCTTAGTTGAGGGGGGTGTTTGTAGTTCATGTCGTGTGATTCTGCTCAAACGTGTTGCCAGCACTGTCAAAGAAAGGTTTTACCCACACAGGGTTAGATTCTGTCTGGTTTTATGTCTCTAAATAACCTCCTTTTCATGATGCATCAGTGTTACATTAAGTTCTTGACTTTAAATCTAGGGGCAA
>NC_088415.1:6457885-6557885 GCF_034236695.1 Oncorhynchus nerka | reverse complement strand
TGTGTTTATGTATAATTACGAATGAAGTATCATTTGGGGGTTTTGACATACAGTTCACCCTGAAACCTTAAATAATCACTTTGCTTTGGCTTTTTGTAAATAAAACAACAACACAAACCAGTAAATACGTGTAAACCTTTACTTTGTCTAAACATTCCTCATTTCCAGTTTGATCTGCATTCCATCTGCGCTCAGACCCAGACGGGCTTGAAGCTGACTGACCTTGAGTCCAGAGAAACAATGTACGGGCCACAATCACCACAGTACAACAGTCACCTGAGTCTGACTGTCAGCGGCAGTTGACCCGTCTGCATTGTGAGGTTATCATTGAGCAAATGGCAAACCCAAATGACACAAACGTAGGCATTTAGGCAGGGGATTTAATCTGCAAACAGAATCATCAAAGACATATGAAGATATAGAGAAAATGCACTGACTCCTCCATTTGTGAGATAATTGTGATCTGGACTGAACCTCATGGGACTCTGAAGGGAAGGGGTGATATAGGGGAAGGTCTGATGTATGGGAAGGTCTGATATAGGGGAAGGTCTGATATAAGGGAAAGTCTGATATATGGGAAGGTCTGATATATGGGAGGGGTGATATAGGAGAAGGTGTATTATAGGGGAAGGTGTGATATAGGGGAAAATGTGATATAAGGGAAGGTGTGATATATGGGAAGGTCTGATATAGGGGAAGGTGTATTATAGGGGAAGGTCTGATATAGGGGAAGGTGTGATATAGGGGAACATGTGATATAAGGGAAGGTGTGATATAGGGGAAGGTCTGATATATGGGAAGGTGTGATATAAGGGGAAGGTGATATAGGAGAAGGTCTGATATAAGGGAAGGTGTGATATAAGGGGAAGGTCTGATATAGGAGAAGGTCTGATATAGGGGAAAGGATGATATAGGGGAAGGTCTGATATAGGAGAGGGGTGCTATAGGAGAAGGTGTGATATAGGGGAAAGGGTGATATAGGGGAAGGTCTGGTATATGGGAAGGTCTGATATAGGAGAGGGGTGCTATAGGAGAAGGTGTGATATATGGGGAAGTGTAATATAGGGGAAGGTGGGATATAGGGGATTGTAAGATATAGGAGAAGGTGTGATATATGGGAAGGTCTGATATAGGGGAGGGGTGATATAGGGGAACATGTGATATATGGGAAGGTCTGATATAGGGGAAGGAGAGATATAGGAGAAGGTGTGATATAGGTGAACATGTGATATAAGGGAAGGTGTGATATAGGGGAAGGTGTATTATAGGGAAAGGTGAGATATAGGGGAAGGTGTGATATAGGAGAAGGTGTGATATAGGAGAAGGTGAGATATAGGGGAAGGTGTGATATAGGAGAAGGTGTGATACAGGGGAACATGTGATATAAGGGAAGGTGAGATATAGGAGAAGGTGTGGTATAGGGGAAGGTGTATTATAGGGAAAGGTGAGATATAGGAGAAGGTGAGATATAGGAGAAGGTGTGATATAGGGGAAGGTGTATTATAGGGAAAGGTGAGATATAGGGGAAGTTGTGATAGGGGAAGGTGTAATATAAGGGGAAGGTAGGATATAGGGGAAGGTGTAATATAGGGGAAGGTAGGATATAGGGGAAGGTGTAATATAAGGGGAAGGTGTAATATAGGGGAAGGTAGGATATAGGGGAAGGTGTGATATAGGGAAGGTGTAATATAGGGGAAGGTGTGATATAGGGGAAGATGTGATATAGGGGAAGGTGTGATATAGGGGAAAGTGTAATATAAGGGGAAGGTGTGATATAGGGGAAGGTGTGATATAGGGGAAGGTGTGATATAAGGGAAGGTGTAATATAAGGGGAAGGTGTGATATAGGAGAAGGTGTGATATAGGGGAAGGTGTAATATAAGGGGAATGTGTGATATAGGGGAAGGTGTGATATAAGGGGAAGGTGTGATAAATTACTTGCCCAGTTAAATAAAGGTCAAATAATATATATATTTTTAACTCAACCAATAATAAAAGTTAAGAATGGGATTAAGCCAGTGGCTCAGTTGAAACTATCCCAGCAGTAGATACATCTCCTTAAAATGTTGATATTTGGTTGCATTGTCAACAAAACAAGTTTCGATATGACGTTGTATACAGAGAATAGCCTAAAGATAGCGGGCATAAATCGTTGCGGGTCTCTGGAGATCTTCGCAATATAAATATTTGTCAGAATCTCCAACAGCGTTGATTTCCTCGCACCGTATATTTTTAATATAATATTAACTTACAACCCAGGTAACTTGGTTTCGCCTATTAGATGAAGCACAGTGATAACATATTAATCTGTTGTATAAAAACAAAATACCTGACATTGTATTTCCCCATTTAAACGTTGCTTTTAAATGGTTGAAAGCGCCGTGATGGACATTTGATTGACAACTAAACCAAAAATCAGACATTGTTTTTTTCATTGGAATTTGGTTGTGCTTTCAGATGGTTGAATGCCTAATGATAACACATTGGAATTTCAACTCACTTTTGGTATCGTTTCAAATTGGTGAATATATAGGTTGTAATCTCATTGATCAACGTCTCAACTAAATATTACGCAATTATCCACGTTGAAATGACATGGTGTGTACAGTGGGGTGTTACTTTACAGGAAGTAAGGTGCAGAGTTGGCGTTGCATTGTAAACATCGTAGGCTTAGGCTACCTAGCTATTTGCAGCTTTTCAGGAAGTGTTCGTCAGAAGATTCACAATGACATGCTAATGTTTCCCTCCCTCTTCGTCTTACTGCTCCTCTTTCTCCCCCCCCCACACACACACACACCTGGGGTATCCCTCTAGTTGTCACAGTATGAGCGCTGGGTCTGGGTCGTATTGTCTACGATGCGTCTAAGGTTTCTGGCCTACCTCACCCTCATCAAGAAGCACATTCACAGAGCCGTGAGGATTTGTGACAATATTAACCCCCAATACTATTGATTAGTGTAACCAGGTGTGAAATTTGGGCAGGAATACATGGAAAATCTAAATAATTGTAGCTGAATTTGTGATTTTACAGTTTTTTTTTCTCCAAATATTACAGTAGTTCTGCATTGATTACAGTGGTTTTCAGTGGTTTTACATTGATTATATTGATTTTAGATTGATTAGAGTGGTTGTACATGGATTTCACAGAGTTCTCAGGGTGAATTCACTAATTACACTCTTAACTCTTGGCTATCACAGACATTTTCCATGGCAGCTCTCAAGCACATTTATCCACTTGATAAATATTCCTGTTTTCGCTCTCTGTCGTCCAGCATGCGGCTCTGTCTGAGCACCGGCCCATCCTGGCCTGCAGTCCTCTGTCCCACTTCCTTTCCAATATGGCCAACAGGAAGTTGACCCTTATCCCCATCATCTTCATCGCCCTGTGTATCTGGAGCACCGTGCGTTTCCTGCTGATGCTGGCTGACTCCCCCACCAGGCAGAACCCAGTGCTCCCCACCAGACAGAACCCAGTGCTCCCCCACCAGGCAGAACCCAGTGCTTCCCACCAGGCAGAACCCAGTGCTCCCCACCAGGCAGAACCCAGTGCTTCCCACCAGGCAGAACCCAGTGCTCCCCACCAGGCAGAACCCAGTGCTCCCCACCAGGCAGAACCCAGTGCTTCCCACCAGGCAGTACCCAGTGCTCCCCACCAGGCAGAACCCAGTGCTCCCCACCAGGCAGAACCCAGTGCTTCCCACCAGGCAGTACCCAGTGCTCCCCCACCAGGCAGAACCCAGTGCTCCCCACCAGGCAGAACCCAGTGCTCCCCCACCAGGCAGAACCCAGTGCTCCCCACCAGGCAGAACCCAATGCTCCCCCACCAGGCAGAACCCAGTGCTTCCCACCAGGCAGAACCCAGTGCTCCCCACCAGGCAGAACCCAGTGTCCCCACCAGGCAGAACCCAGTGCTTCCCACCAGGCAGAACCCAGTGCTCCCCAACAGGCAGAACCCAGTGCTCCCCACCAGGCAGAACCCAGTGCTTCCCACCAGGCAGAACCCAGTGCTCCCCACCAGGCAGAACCCAGTGCTCCCCTCCCCTCCCCATCAGGCAGAACCCAGTGGTCCCCCACCAGGCAGAACCCAGTGCTCCCCACCAGGCAGAACCCAGTGCTCCCCACCAGGCAGAACCCAGTGCTTCCCACCAGGCAGAACCCAGTGCTTCCCACCAGGCAGAACCCAGTGCTTCCCACCAGGCAGAACCCAGTGCTCCCCACCAGGCAGAACCCAGTGCTCCCCACCAGGCAGAACCCAGTGCTCCCCACCAGGCAGAACCCAGTGCTTCCCACCAGGCAGAACCCAGTGCTTCCCACCAGGCAGAACCCAGTGCTCCCCACCAGGCAGAACCCAGTGCTCCCCCACCAGGCAGAACCCAGTGCTCCCCACCAGGCAGAACCCAGTGCTTCCCACCAGGCAGAACCCAGTGCTTCCCACCAGGCAGAACCCAGTGCTCCCCACCAGGCAGAACCCAGTGCTCCCCCACCAGGCAGAACCCAGTGCTCCCCACCAGGCAGAACCCAGTGCTCCCCACCAGGCAGAACCCAGTGCTCCCCCACCAGGCAGAACCCAGTGCTTCCCACCAGGCAGAACCCAGTGCTCCCCCACCAGGCAGAACCCAGTGCTCCCCCACCAGGCAGAACCCAGTGCTCCCCACCAGGCAGAACCCAGTGCTTCCCACCAGGCAGAACCCAGTGCTTCCCACCAGGCAGAACCCAGTGCTCCCCACCAGGCAGAATCCAGTGCTAGTGATTCAGACCCCATCAACCAAAAGACAGAATCACTCAATTGTGATTATAGTATGTGTACAGTATGTATGTAGTATGTGTACAGTATGTGCATAGTATGTGTACAGTATGCATGTAGTATGTGTACAGTATGTATGTAGTATGTGCATAGTATGTGTACAGTATGCATGTAGTATGTGTAGTATGTGTACAGTATGCATGTAGTATGTGTACAGTATGTGTACAGTATGCATGTAGTATGTGTACAGTATGTGTACAGTATGCATGTAGTATGTGTAGTATGTGTACAGTACGTGTACAGTATGTGTATAGTATGTGTGTAGTATGTGCATAGTATGTGTACATTATGCATGTAGTATGTGTAGTATGTGTACAGTACGTGTACAGTATGTGTATAGTATGTGTGTAGTATGTGCATAGTATGTGTACAGTATGCATGTAGTATGTGTAGTATGTGTACAGTACGTGTATAGTATGTGTACAGTATGTGTACAGTATGCATGTAGTATGTGTGTAGTATGTGTACAGTATGTGTGTAGTATGTGTGTAGTATGTGTGTAGTATGTAGTATGTGTAGTGTGTAGTATGTGTGTAGTATGTGTACAGTATGTGTAGTATGTGCAGTATTTCATATGTGTAGTGTGTAGTATGTACAGTATTTAATATGTGTAGTGTGCAGTATGTGTACAGTATGTGTAGTATGTGCAGTATTTAATATGTGTAGTGTGTAGTATGTGTACAGTATGTGTACTTTGTTATGAAGTTATCAGTGTTCACAGATATGTTTAGCGGAGATCTGTGTATGAAGAGATCTGTGTATAAAGAGATCTGTGTATGAAGAGATCTGTGTATAAAGAGATCGGTGTATGAAGAGATTGGTGTATAAAGGGATCTGTTTAAAAAGATATCTGTGTGTTAAGTGATCTGTGTATAAAGAGCTCTGCATATAAAGAGATCTGTGTATAAAGAGATCTGTGTATAAAGAGATCTGTGTATAAAGAGATCTGTGTATAAAGAGATATTGTTATATAGATCTGTGTATAAAGAGATTTGGTTTTAGAGATCTGTGTATAAAGAGATCTGTGTATGAAGAGATCTGTGTATAAAGAGATTGGTGTATAAATTGATATTGTTATAGAGATCTGTGTACAAAGTGATCTGTGTATAAAGAGATATTGTTATATAGATCTGTGTATAAAGAGATATTGTTATGGAGATCTGTGTATAAAGAGATCTGTGTATAGAGATCTGTGTATACAGTGATCTGTGTATAAAGATATATTGTTATATAGATCTGTGTATAAAGAGATATTGTTATGGAGATCTGTGTATAAAGAGATCTGTGTATAGAGATCTGTGTATACAGTGATCTGTGTATAAAGAGATATTGTTATATAGATCTGTGTATAAAGAGATATTGTTATAGAGATCTGTGTATAAAGAGATATTGTTATATAGATCTGTGTATAAAGAGATATTGTTATAGAGATCTGTGTATGAAGTGATCTGTGTATAAAGAGATATTGTTATATAGATCTGTGTATGAAGTGATCTGTGTATAAAGAGATCTGTGTATAAAGATATCTGTGTATAAAGAGATATTGTTATAGTGATCTGTGTATGAAGTGATCTGTGTATAAAGAGATATTGTTATAGTGATCTGTGTATAAAGAGATATTGTTATAGAGATCTGTGTATGAAGTGATCTGTGTATAAAGAGATATTGTTATAGTGATCTGTGTATGAAGTGATCTGTGTATAAAGAGATATTGTTATAGTGATCTGTGTATAAAGAGATATTGTTATAGAGATCTGTGTATGAAGTGATCTGTGTATAAAGAGATATTGTTATAGTGATCTGTGTATGAAGTGATCTGTGTATAAAGAGATATTGTTATAGTGATCTGTGTATAAAGATATATTGTTATAGAGATCTGTGTATAAAGTGATCTGTGTATAAAGAGATATTGTTATAGAGATCTGTGTATAAAGAGATATTGTTATAGAGATCTGTGTATAAAGAGATCTGTGTATAGAGATCTGTGTATACAGTGATCTGTGTATAAAGAGATATTGTTATAGTGATCTGTGTATAAAGATATATTGTTATAGAGATCTGTGTATAGAGATCTGTGTATAAAGTGATCTGTGTATAAAGAGACATTGTTATATAGATCTGTGTATAAAGAGATATTGTTATAGAGATCTGTGTATACAGATACGTGGGAGGATTAAGGTTCTAACGACACACTCAGGTCTTCTGTAAGTGTTCTGAGGCAGCGTTAGATTACGAGTGTTGTCAAGTGTAACGTTAACGCTAGTTTTGGGAAACAGCTCAGAGAGTTTAACGAAAGTCCTACGAACGTTCTAACGATGAACTCACCTTTAAAAGTGCTACACATTAGGATTATATATTTTTTCATTGTAATTTCATATATCCGCAGTAAGAGTGGAATGATAGTGTGTCATCCACTATAGCTGGTACCATGCTGGAAAGAAAAAACATTTCTAATGAAAGAAAAATATCTTAGCAAGCACGGTAGTGTGAAAGAGGGTTCTGGACTGACACTAAAGGGCTTGAAACAAGCCTCCATACTGCAGTCCATTCATTAACGCAAGTGCCCCCCCGGCCCGCAAGGAGGGTCACAAATTCTGCAGGCGCATGCACAAGCCATTCACTTTAGGTGATGAGGATAATCAAAGCATCAAGCTCAACTGGCGTTTTGTAAAATACCACTTTTACTAGCAATGGACGATCCACGAGGATGAAGGGAAGTTCATTGGTTTTAGTGGATATTTAATGTTTATCTATTTTTACTAGACAAGTCAGCTAAGAACAAATTCTTATTTGTATGACAGCCTACCCCCTCCCCTAATTGGGATGACACTCGGCCAATTGTGCACTGCCCTATGGAACTTCCAATCACAGCCGGTTGTGATACAGCCCAGAATCAAACCAGGGTCTGTAGTGACACCTCTAGCAGTGAGACGTAGTGCCTTTAGACCACTGTACCACTCAGGAGTCTCTTAATGTGGCTGTGTTAAGGGTTTTTCAAGAAAACATTTATATTCTGTCCAGTTTAATGTCTTACATTTCAAACTGGGTCATATACAGTGGGGAGAACAAGTATTTGATACACTGCCGATTTAGCAGGTTTTCCTACTTACAAAGCATATAGAGGTCTGTAATTTTTATCAGAGGTACATGGAATCTAAAACAAAAATCCAGAAAATCACATTATATGATTTCTAAGTAATTAATTTGCATTTTATTGCATGACATAAGTATTTGATACATCAGAAAAGCAGAAATTAATATTTGGTACAGAAACCTTTGTTTGCAATTACAGAGATCATACGTTTCCTGTAGTTCTTGACCAGGTTTGCACACACTGCAGCAGGGATTTTGGCCCACTCCTCCATACAGACCTTCTCCAGATTCTTCAGGTTTCGGGGCTGTCGCTGGGCAATACGGACTTTCAGCTCCCTCCAAAGATTTTCTATTGGGTTCAGGTCTGGAGACTGGCTAGGCCACTCCAGGACCTTGAGATGCTTCTTACAGAGCCACTCCTTAGTTGCCCTGGCTGTGTGTTTCGGGTCGTTGTCATGCTGGAAGCCCCAGCCACGACCCATCTTCAATGCTCTTACTGAGGGAAGGAGGTTGTTGGCCAAGATCTCGCGATACATGGCCCCATCCATCCTCCCCTCAATACAGTGCAGTCGTCCTGTACCCTTTGCAGAAAAGCATCCCCAAAGAATAATGTTTCCATCTCCATGCGTCATGGTTGGGATGGTGTTGTTGGGGTTGTACTCATCCTTCTTCTTCCTCCAAACACGACGAGTGGAGTTTCGACCAAAAGCTGTATTTTTGTCTCATCAGACCACATGACCTTCTCCCATTCCTCCTCTGGATCATCCAGATGGTCATTGGCAAACTTCAGACGGGCCTGGACATGCGTTGGCTTGAGCAGGCGGACCTTGCGTGCACTGCAGGATTTTAATCCATGACGGCGTAGTGTGTTACTAATGGTTTTCTTTGAGACTGTGGTCCCAGCTCTCTTCAGGCCATTGACCAGGTCCTGCCGTGTAGTTCTGGGCTGATCCCTCACCTTCCTCATGATCATTGATGCCCCACGAGGTGAGATCTTGCATGGAGCCCCAGACCAAGGGTGATTGACTGTCATCTTGAACTTCTTCCATTTTCTAATAATTGCGCCAACTGTTGTTGCCTTCTCACCAAGCTGCTTGCCTATTGTCCTGTAGCCCATCCCAGCCTTGTGCAGGTCTACAATTTTATCCCTGATGTCCTTAAACAGCTCTCTGGTCTTAGCCATTGTGGAGAGGTTGGAGTCTGTTTGATTGAGTGTGTGGACAGGTGTCTTTTATACAGGTAATGAGTTCAAACAGGTGCAGTTAATACAGGTAATGGGTGGAGAACAGGAGGGCTTCTTAAAGAAAAACTAACATGTCTGTGAGAGCCGGAATTCTAACTGGTTGGTAGGTGATCAAATACCAATGTCATGCAATGAAATGCAAATTAATTACTTAAAAATCATACAATGTGATTTTCTGGATTGTGGTTTTAGATCCCGTCTCTCACAGTTGAAGTGTACCTATGATAGAAATTACAGACCTCTACATGCTTTGTAAGTAGGAAAACCTGCAAAATCAGCAGTGTATCAAATACTTGTTCTCCCCACTGTATATATATATATATATATATATATATTTTTTTTTTTATTTTTTTAACTAGGCTATTCAGTTAAGAACAGCCTACCAGGGAACAATGGGTTAACTGCTTTGTAGAGAGGCAGAACAACAGAGTTTTCCTTTGTCATCTTGGGGATTCGATTGGTTACCGGCCCGATGCTCTAACCACTAGTCTACCTGCCACCACATCAGGGTTTTTAATATAATGTACCTCATATATCAAATGAATGTTACGATTTCGAAAATACCACCACATCACTCCTTTCTCCAATATTTACAAAAGGGGACAAGTAGAACATGGTCCTCTGTAGTTAGTAGAACATGGTCCTCTGTAGTTAGTAGAACATAGTCCTCTGTAGTTCAGTCAGTAGAACATGGTCCTCTGTAGTTAGTAGAACATGGTCCTCTGTAGTTAGTAGAACATGGTCCTCTGTAGTTCAGTTAGTAGAACATGGTCCTCTGTAGTTCAGTCAGTAGAACATGGTCCTCTGTAGTTCAGTCAGTAGAACATGGTCCTCTGTAGTTCAGTCAGTAGAACGTGGTCCTCTGTAGTTTGTAGAACATGGTCCTCTGTAGTTCAGTCAGTAGAACATGGTCCCCTGTAGTTCAGTTAGTAGAACATGGTCCTCTGTAGTTCAGTTAGTAGAACATGGTCCTCTGTAGTTCAGTTAGTAGAACATGGTCCTCTGTAGTTCAGTTGGTAGAGCATGGTCCTCTGTAGCTCAGTTGGTAGAGCATGGTCCTCTGTAGCTCAGTTAGTAGAACACTGTCCTCTGTAGTTCAGTTAGTAGAACATGGTCCTCTGTAGTTCAGTTAGTAGAACATGGTCCTCTGTAGTTCAGTTAGTAGAACATGGTCCTCTGTAGTTCAGTTAGTAGAACATGGTTCTCTGTAGTTCAGTTAGTAGAACATGGTCCTCTGTAGTTCAGTTAGTAGAACATGGTCCTCTGTAGTTCAGTTAGTAGAACATGGTTCTCTGTAGTTCAGTTAGTAGAACATGGTCCTCTGCAGTTCAGTTAGTAGAACATGGTCCTCTGTAGTTCAGTTAGTAGAACATGGTCCTCTGTAGTTCAGTTAGTAGAACATGGTCCTCTGTAGTTCAGTTAGTAGAACATGGTTCTCTGTAGCTCAGTTAGTAGAACATGGTCCTCTGTAGTTCAGCTAGTAGAACATGGTCCTCTGTAGTTAGTAGAACATGGTCCTCTGTAGATCAGTTAGTAGAACATGGTCCTCTGTAGTTCAGTTAGTAGAACATGGTCCTCTGTAGTTCAGTTAGTAGAACACGGTCCTCTGTAGTTCAGTTAGTAGAACATGGTCCTCTGTAGCTCAGTTAGTAGAACATGGGCCTCTGTAGCTCAGTTAGTAGAACATGGTTCTCTGTAGTTCAGTTAGTAGAACATGGTCCTCTGTAGTTCTGTTAGTAGAACATGGTCCTCTGTAGTTCAATTAGTAGAACATGGTCCTCTCTAGTTCAATCAGTAGAACATGGTCCTCTGTAGTTCAGTTAGTAGAACATGGTCCTCTGTAGTTCAGTTAGTAGAACATGGTCCTCTGTAGTTCAGTTAGTAGAACACGGTCCTCTGTAGTTCAGTTAGTAGAACATGGTCCTCTGTAGTTCAATTAGTAGAACATGGTCCTCTGTAGTTCAGTCAGTAGAACATGGTCCTCTGTAGTTCAGTTAGTAGAACACGGTCCTCTGTAGTTCAGTCAGTAGAACATGGTCCTCTGTAGTTAGTAGAACACGGTCCTCTGTAGTTCAGTTAGTAAAACATGGTCCTCTGTAGCTCAGTTATTAGAACATGGTCCTCTGTAGCTCAGTTAGTAGAACATGGTCCTCTGTAGCTCAGTTAGTAGAACATGGTCCTCTGTAGTACAGTCAGTAGAACATGGTCCTCTGTAGTTCAGTTAGTAGAACACGGTCATCTGTAGTTCAGTTAGTAGAACATGGTCCTCTGTAGCTCAGTTAGTAGAACATGGTCCTCTGTAGTTCAGTTAGTAGAACATGGTCCTCTGTAGTTCAGTTAGTAGAACACGGTCCTCTGTAGTTCAGTTAGTAAAGCATGGCACTTTGTAACGCTGGGATAGTGGGTTCAGTCAGTAGAACACGGTCCTCTGTAGTTCAGTCAGTAGAACACGGTCCTCTGTAGTTCAGTTAGTAGAACACGGTCCTCTGTAGTTCAGTTAGTAAAGCATGGCACTTTGTAACATTGGGATAGTGGGTTCAGTCAGTAGAACACGGTCCTCTGTAGTTCAGTCAGTAGAACACGGTCCTCTGTAGTTCAGTCAGTAGAACACGGTCCTCTGTAGTTCAGTTAGTAAAGCATGGCACTTTGTAACACTGGGATAGTGGGTTCAGTTAGTAGAACACGGTCCTCTGTAGTTCAGTTAGTAAAGCATGGCACTTTGTAACACTGGGATAGTGGGTTCAGTTAGTAGAACACGGTCCTCTGTAGCTCAGTTAGTAGAACATGGTCCTCTGTAGTTCAGTTAGTAGAACATGGTCCTCTGTAGCTCAGTTAGTAGAACATGGTCCTCTGTAGTTCAGTTAGTAGAACATGGTCCTCTGTAGTTCAGTTAGTAGAACACGGTCCTCTGTAGTTCAGTTAGTAAAGCATGGCACTTTGTAACGCTGGGATAGTGGGTTCAGTCAGTAGAACACGGTCCTCTGTAGTTCAGTTAGTAGAACACGGTCCTCTGTAGTTCAGATAGTAGAACACGGTCCTCTGTAGTTCAGTCAGTAGAACACGGTCCTCTGTAGTTCAGTTAGTAAAGCATGGCACTTTGTAACGCTGGGATAGTGGGTTCAGTCAGTAGAACACGGTCCTCTGTAGTTCAGTTAGTAGAACATGGTTCTCTGTAGTTCAGTTAGTAAAGCATGGCACTTTGTAACGCTGGGATAGTGGGTTCAGTTTCTGATACCACTCATACTAAGACTTGTTCATGGCTGAGTGTGGTTCAGTTTCTGATACCACTCATACTAAGACTTGTTCATGGCTGAGTGTGGTTCAGTTTCTGATACCACTCATACTAAGACTTCTTCATGGCTGAGTGTGGTTCAGTTTCTGATACCTCTCATACTAAGACTTCTTCATGGCTGAGTGTGGTTCAGTTTCTGATACCACTCATACTAAGACTTGTTCATGGCTGAGTGTGGTTCAGTTTCTGATACCACTCATACTAAGACTTCTTCATGGCTGAGTGTGGTTCAGTTTCTGATACCACTCATACTAAGACTTGTTCATGGCTGAGTGTGGTTCAGTTTCTGATACCACTCATACTAAGACTTCTTCATGCATGGCTGAGTGTTGTTCAGTTTCTGATACCACTCATACTAAGACTTGTTCATGGCTGAGTGTGGTTCAGTTTCTGATACCACTCATACTAAGACTTGTTCATGGCTGAGTGTGGTTCAGTTTCTGATACCACTCATACTAAGACTTGTTCATGGCTGAGTGTGGTTCAGTTTCTGATACCACTCATACTAAGACTTGTTCATGGCTGAGTGTGGTTCAGTTTCTGATACCACTCATACTAAGACTTCTTCATGCATGGCTGAGTGTGGTTCAGTTTCTGATACCACTCATACTAAGACTTGTTCATGGCTGAGTGTGGTTCAGTTTCTGATACCTCTCATACTAAGACTTGTTCATGGCTGAGTGTGGTTCAGTTTCTGATACCTCTCATACTAAGACTTGTTCATGGCTGAGTGTGGTTCAGTTTCTGATACCACTCATACTAAGACTTCTTCATGGCTGAGTGTGGTTCAGTTTCTGATACCACTCATACTAAGACTTGTTCATGGCTGAGTGTGGTTCAGTTTCTGATACCACTCATACTAAGACTTGTTCATGGCTGAGTGTGGTTCAGTTTCGGATACCACTCATACTAAGACTTGTTCATGGCTGAGTGTGGTTCAGTTTCTGATACCACTCATACTAAGACTTGTTCATGGCTGAGTGTGGTTCAGTTTCTGATACCACTCATACTAAGACTTGTTCATGGCTGAGTGTGGTTCAGTTTCTGATACCTCTCATACTAAGACTTGTTCATGGCTGAGTGTGGTTCAGTTTCTGATACCTCTCATACTAAGACTTGTTCATGGCTGAGTGTGGTTCAGTTTCTGATACCACTCATACTAAGACTTCTTCATGGCTGAGTGTGGTTCAGTTTCTGATACCACTCATACTAGTGTGGTTCAGTTCTGATACCACTCATACTAAGTTTCTGACTTGTTCATGGCTGAGTGTGGTTCAGTTTCTGATACCACTCATACTAAGACTTGTTCATGGCTGAGTGTGGTTCAGTTTCGGATACCACTCATACTAAGACTTGTTCATGGCTGAGTGTGGTTCAGTTTCTGATACCACTCATACTAAGACTTGTTCATGGCTGAGTGTGGTTCAGTTTCTGATACCACTCATACTAAGACTTGTTCATGGCTGAGTGTGGTTCAGTTTCGGATACCACTCATACTAAGACTTGTTCATGGCTGAGTGTGGTTCAGTTTCTGATACCACTCATACTAAGACTTGTTCATGGCTGAGTGTGGTTCAGTTTCTGATACCACTCATACTAAGACTTCTTCATGCATGGCTGAGTGTGGTTCAGTTTCTGATACCACTCATACTAAGACTTCTTCATGGCTGAGTGTGGTTCAGTTTCTGATACCACTCATACTAAGACTTGTTCATGGCTGAGTGTGGTTCAGTTTCTGATACCACTCATACTAAGACTTGTTCATGGCTGAGTGTGGTTCAGTTTCTGATACCACTCATACTAAGACTTCTTCATGCATGGCTGAGTGTGGTTCAGTTTCTGATACCACTCATACTAAGACTTGTTCATGGCTGAGTGTGGTTCAGTTTCTGATACCACTCATACTAAGACTTGTTCATGGCTGAGTGTGGTTCAGTTTCTGATACCACTCATACTAAGACTTGTTCATGGCTGAGTGTGGTTCAGTTTCTGATACCACTCATACTAAGACCTGTTCATGGCTGAGTGTGGTTCAGTTTCTGATACCACTCATACTAAGACTTGTTCATGGCTGAGTGTGGTTCAGTTTCTGATACCACTCATACTAAGACTTCTTCATGGCTGAGTGTGGTTCAGTTTCTGATACCACTCATACTAAGACCTGTTCATGGCTGAGTGTGGTTCAGTTTCTGATACCACTCATACTAAGACTTGTTCATGGCTGAGTGTGGTTCAGTTTCTGATACCACTCATACTAAGACTTCTTCATGGCTGAGTGTGGTTCAGTTTCTGATACCACTCATACTAAGACTTGTTCATGGCTGAGTGTGGTTCAGTTTCTGATACCACTCATACTAAGACTTCTTCATGGCTGAGTGTGGTTCAGTTTCTGATACCACTCATACTAAGACTTGTTCATGGCTGAGTGTGGTTCAGTTTCTGATACCACTCATACTAAGACTTGTTCATGGCTGAGTGTGGTTCAGTTTCTGATACCACTCATACTAAGACTTCTTCATGGCTGAGTGTGGTTCAGTTTCTGATACCACTCATACTAAGACTTGTTCATGGCTGAGTGTGGTTCAGTTTCTGATACCACTCATAATAAGACTTGTTCATGGCTGAGTGTGGTTCAGTTTCTGATACCACTCATACTAAGACTTGTTCATGGCTGAGTGTGGTTCAGTTTCTGATACCACTCATACTAAGACTTGTTCATGGCTGAGTGTGGTTCAGTTTCTGATACCACTCATACTAAGACTTCTTCATGCATGGCTGAGTGTGGTTCAGTTTCTGATACCACTCATACTAAGACTTGTTCATGGCTGAGTGTGGTTCAGTTTCTGATACCACTCATACTAAGACTTGTTCATGGCTGAGTGTGGTTCAGTTTCTGATACCACTCATACTAAGACTTGTTCATGGCTGAGTGTGGTTCAGTTTCTGATACCACTCATACTAAGACTTGTTCATGGCTGAGTGTGGTTCAGTTTCTGATACCACTCATACTAAGACTTGTTCATGGCTGAGTGTGGTTCAGTTTCTGATACCACTCATACTAAGACTTCTTCATGGCTGAGTGTGGTTCAGTTTCTGATACCACTCATACTAAGACTTGTTCATGGCTGAGTGTGGTTCAGTTTCTGATACCACTCATACTAAGACTTCTTCATGGCTGAGTGTGGTTCAGTTTCTGATACCACTCATACTAAGACTTGTTCATGGCTGAGTGTGGTTCAGTTTCTGATACCACTCATACTAAGACTTGTTCATGGCTGAGTGTGGTTCAGTTTCTGAGTGTGGTTGATACCACTCATACTAAGACTTGTTCATGGCTGAGTGTGGTTCAGTTTCTGATACCACTCCTAAGACTTGTTCTCATACAGTTAAGACTCATACTAAGACTTGTTCATGGCTGAGTGTGGTTCAGTTTCTGATACCACTCATACTAAGACTTGTTCATGGCTGAGTGTGGTTCAGTTTCTGATACCACTCATACTAAGACTTGTTCATGGCTGAGTGTGGTTCAGTTTCTGATACCACTCATACTAAGACTTGTTCATGGCTGAGTGTGGTTCAGTTTCTGATACCACTCATACTAAGACTTCTTCATGCATGGCTGAGTGTGGTTCAGTTTCTGATACCACTCATACTAAGACTTGTTCATGGCTGAGTGTGGTTCAGTTTCTGATACCACTCATACTAAGACTTGTTCATGGCTGAGTGTGGTTCAGTTTCTGATACCACTCATACTAAGACTTGTTCATGGCTGAGTGTGGTTCAGTTTCTGATACCACTCATACTAAGACTTGTTCATGGCTGAGTGTGGTTCAGTTTCTGATACCACTCATACTAAGACTTGTTCATGGCTGAGTGTGGTTCAGTTTCTGATACCACTCATACTAAGACTTGTTCATGGCTGAGTGTGGTTCAGTTTCTGATACCACTCATACTAAGACTTCTTCATGGCTGAGTGTGGTTCAGTTTCTGATACCACTCATACTAAGACTTGTTCATGGCTGAGTGTGGTTCAGTTTCTGATACCACTCATACTAAGACTTGTTCATGGCTGAGTGTGGTTCAGTTTCTGATACCACTCATACTAAGACTTGTTCATGGCTGAGTGTGGTTCAGTTTCTGATACCACTCATACTAAGACTTGTTCATGGCTGAGTGTGGTTCAGTTTCTGATACCACTCATACTAAGACATCTTCATGCATGGCTGAGTGTGGTTCAGTTTCTGATACCACTCATACTAAGACTTGTTCATGGCTGAGTGTGGTTCAGTTTTGTTCATGGCTGATACCACTCATACTAAGACTTGTTCATGGCTGAGTGTGGTTCAGTTTCTGATACCACTCATACTAAGACTTGTTCATGGCTGAGTGTGGTTCAGTTTCTGATACCACTCATACTAAGACCTGTTCATGGCTGAGTGTGGTTCAGTTTCTGATACCACTCATACTAAGACTTGTTCATGGCTGAGTGTGGTTCAGTTTCTGATACCACTCATACTAAGACTTGTTCATGGCTGAGTGTGGTTCAGTTTCTGATACCACTCATACTAAGACTTGTTCATGGCTGAGTGTGGTTCAGTTTCTGATACCACTCATACTAAGACTTGTTCATGGCTGAGTGTGGTTCAGTTTCTGATACCACTCATACTACTTAAGACTTCTTCATGCATGGCTGAGTGTGGTTCAGTTTCTGATACCACTCATACTAAGACTTGTTCATGGCTGAGTGTGGTTCAGTTTCTGATACCACTCATACTAAGACTTGTTCATGGCTGAGTGTGGTTCAGTTTCTGATACCACTCATACTAAGACTTGTTCATGGCTGAGTGTGGTTCAGTTTCTGATACCACTCATACTAAGACTTGTTCATGGCTGAGTGTGGTTCAGTTTCTGATACCACTCATACTAAGACTTGTTCATGGCTGAGTGTGGTTCAGTTTCTGATACCACTCATACTAAGACTTCTTCATGGCTGAGTGTGGTTCAGTTTCTGATACCACTCATACTAAGACTTGTTCATGGCTGAGTGTGGTTCAGTTTCTGATACCACTCATACTAAGACTTCTTCATGCATGGCTGAGTGTGGTTCAGTTTCTGATACCACTCATACTAAGACTTGTTCATGGCTGAGTGTGGTTCAGTTTCTGATACCACTCATACTAAGACTTCTTCATGGCTGAGTGTGGTTCAGTTTCTGATACCACTCATACTAAGACTTGTTCATGGCTGAGTGTGGTTCAGTTTCTGATACCACTCATACTAAGACTTGTTCATGGCTGAGTGTGGTTCAGTTTCTGATACCACTCATACTAAGACTTGTTCATGGCTGAGTGTGGTTCAGTTTCTGATACCACTCATACTAAGACTTGTTCATGGCTGAGTGTGGTTCAGTTTCTGATACCACTCATACTAAGACTTGTTCATGGCTGAGTGTGGTTCAGTTTCTGATACCACTCATACTAAGACTTGTTCATGGCTGAGTGTGGTTCAGTTTCTGATACCACTCATACTAAGACTTGTTCATGGCTGAGTGTGGTTCAGTTTCTGATACCACTCATACTAAGACTTCTTCATGCATGGCTGAGTGTGGTTCAGTTTCTGATACCACTCATACTAAGACTTGTTCATGGCTGAGTGTGGTTCAGTTTCTGATACCACTCATACTAAGACTTGTTCATGGCTGAGTGTGGTTCAGTTTCTGATACCACTCATACTAAGACTTGTTCATGGCTGAGTGTGGTTCAGTTTCTGATACCACTCATACTAAGACTTGTTCATGGCTGAGTGTGGTTCAGTTTCTGATACCACTCATACTAAGACTTGTTCATGGCTGAGTGTGGTTCAGTTTCTGATACCACTCATACTAAGACTTCTTCATGGCTGAGTGTGGTTCAGTTTCTGATACCACTCATACTAAGACTTCTTCATGGCTGAGTGTGGTTCAGTTTCTGATACCACTCATACTAAGACTTGTTCATGGCTGAGTGTGGTTCAGTTTCTGATACCACTCATACTAAGACTTCTTCATGGCTGAGTGTGGTTCAGTTTCTGATACCACTCATACTAAGACTTGTTCATGGCTGAGTGTGGTTCAGTTTCTGATACCACTCATACTAAGACTTGTTCATGGCTGAGTGTGGTTCAGTTTCTGATACCACTCATACTAAGACTTGTTCATGGCTGAGTGTGGTTCAGTTTCTGATACCACTCATACTAAGACTTGTTCATGGCTGAGTGTGGTTCAGTTTCTGATACCACTCATACTAAGACTTGTTCATGGCTGAGTGTGGTTCAGTTTCTGATACCACTCATACTAAGACTTGTTCATGGCTGAGTGTGGTTCAGTTTCTGATACCACTCATACTAAGACTTGTTCATGGCTGAGTGTGGTTCAGTTTCTGATACCACTCATACTAAGACTTCTTCATGCATGGCTGAGTGTGGTTCAGTTTCTGATACCACTCATACTAAGAGTTTTCTTCATGGCTGAGTGTGGTTCAGTTTCTGATACCACTCATACTAAGACTTGTTCATGGCTGAGTGTGGTTCAGTTTCTGATACCACTCATACTAAGACTTGTTCATGGCTGAGTGTGGTTCAGTTTCTGATACCACTCATACTAAGACTTGTTCATGGCTGAGTGTGGTTCAGTTTCTGATACCACTCATACTAAGACTTGTTCATGGCTGAGTGTGGTTCAGTTTCTGATACCACTCATACTAAGACTTCTTCATGCATGGCTGAGTGTGGTTCAGTTTCTGATACCACTCATACTAAGACTTGTTCATGGCTGAGTGTGGTTCAGTTTCTGATACCACTCATACTAAGACTTGTTCATGGCTGAGTGTGGTTCAGTTTCTGATACCACTCATACTAAGACTTGTTCATGGCTGAGTGTGGTTCAGTTTCTGATACCACTCATACTAAGACTTGTTCATGGCTGAGTGTGGTTCAGTTTCTGATACCACTCATACTAAGACTTCTTCATGCATGGCTGAGTGTGGTTCAGTTTCTGATACCACTCATACTAAGACTTGTTCATGGCTGAGTGTGGTTCAGTTTCTGATACCACTCATACTAAGACTTGTTCATGGCTGAGTGTGGTTCAGTTTCTGATACCACTCATACTAAGACTTGTTCATGGCTGAGTGTGGTTCAGTTTCTGATACCACTCATACTAAGACTTGTTCATGGCTGAGTGTGGTTCAGTTTCTGATACCACTCATACTAAGACTTGTTCATGGCTGAGTGTGGTTCAGTTTCTGATACCACTCATACTAAGACTTGTTCATGGCTGAGTGTGGTTCAGTTTCTGATACCACTCATACTAAGACTTGTTCATGGCTGAGTGTGGTTCAGTTTCTGATACCACTCATACTAAGACTTGTTCATGGCTGAGTGTGGTTCAGTTTCTGATACCACTCATACTAAGACTTCTTTCATGGCTGAGTGTGGTTCAGTTTCTGATACCACTCATACTAAGACTTGTTCATGGCTGAGTGTGGTTCAGTTTCTGATACCACTCATACTAAGACTTCTTCATGCATGGCTGAGTGTGGTTCAGTTTCTGATACCACTCATACTAAGACTTGTTCATGGCTGAGTGTGGTTCAGTTTCTGATACCACTCATACTAAGACTTCTTCATGGCTGAGTGTGGTTCAGTTTCTGATACCACTCATACTAAGACTTGTTCATGGCTGAGTGTGGTTCAGTTTCTGATACCACTCATACTAAGACTTGTTCATGGCTGAGTGTGGTTCAGTTTCTGATACCACTCACTTGTTCATGGCTGAGTGTGGTACTGATACCACTCATACTAAGACTTGTTCATGGCTGAGTGTGGTTCAGTTTCTGATACCACTCATACTAAGACTTGTTCATGGCTGAGTGTGGTTCAGTTTCTGATACCACTCATACTAAGACTTGTTCATGGCTGAGTGTGGTTCAGTTTCTGATACCACTCATACTAAGACTTGTTCATGGCTGAGTGTGGTTCAGTTTCTGATACCACTCATACTAAGACTTGTTCATGGCTGAGTGTGGTTCAGTTTCTGATACCACTCATACTAAGACTTCTTTCATGGCTGAGTGTGGTTCAGTTTCTGATACCACTCATACTAAGACTTCTTCATGGCTGAGTGTGGTTCAGTTTCTGATACCACTCATACTAAGACTTGTTCATGGCTGAGTGTGGTTCAGTTTCTGATACCACTCATACTAAGACTTGTTCATGGCTGAGTGTGGTTCAGTTTCTGATACCACATACTAAGACTTGTTCATGGCTAAGACTAAGACTTGTTCATGGCTGAGTGTGGTTCAGTTTCTGATACCACTCATACTAAGACTTGTTCATGGCTGAGTGTGGTTCAGTTTCTGATACCACTCATACTAAGACTTCTTCATGGCATGGCTGAGTGTGGTTCAGTTTCTGATACCACTCATACTAAGACTTGTTCATGGCTGAGTGTGGTTCAGTTTCTGATACCACTCATACTAAGACTTGTTCATGGCTGAGTGTGGTTCAGTTTCTGATACCACTCATACTAAGACTTGTTCATGGCTGAGTGTGGTTCAGTTTCTGATACCACTCATACTAAGACTTGTTCATGGCTGAGTGTGGTTCAGTTTCTGATACCACTCATACTAAGACTTCTTCATGCATGGCTGAGTGTGGTTCAGTTTCTGATACCACTCATACTAAGACTTGTTCATGGCTGAGTGTGGTTCAGTTTCTGATACCACTCATACTAAGACTTGTTCATGGCTGAGTGTGGTTCAGTTTCTGATACCACTCATACTAAGACTTGTTCATGGCTGAGTGTGGTTCAGTTTCTGATACCACTCATACTAAGACTTGTTCATGGCTGAGTGTGGTTCAGTTTCTGATACCACTCATACTAAGACTTGTTCATGGCTGAGTGTGGTTCAGTTTCTGATACCACTCATACTAAGACTTGTTCATGGCTGAGTGTGGTTCAGTTTCTGATACCACTCATACTAAGACTTGTTCATGGCTGAGTGTGGTTCAGTTTCTGATACCACTCATACTAAGACTTGTTCATGGCTGAGTGTGGTTCAGTTTCTGATACCACTCATACTAAGACTTGTTCATGGCTGAGTGTGGTTCAGTTTCTGATACCACTCATACTAAGACTTGTTCATGGCTGAGTGTGGTTCAGTTTCTGATACCACTCATACTAAGACTTGTTCATGGCTGAGTGTGGTTCAGTTTCTGATACCACTCATACTAAGACTTGTTCATGGCTGAGTGTGGTTCAGTTTCTGATACCACTCATACTAAGACTTGTTCATGGCTGAGTGTGGTTCAGTTTCTGATACCACTCATACTAAGACTTGTTCATGGCTGAGTGTGGTTCAGTTTCTGATACCACTCATACTAAGACTTGTTCATGGCTGAGTGTGGTTCAGTTTCTGATACCACTCATACTAAGACTTGTTCATGGCTGAGTGTGGTTCAGTTTCTGATACCACTCATACTAAGACTTGTTCATGGCTGAGTGTGGTTCAGTTTCTGATACCACTCATACTAAGACTTGTTCATGGCTGAGTGTGGTTCAGTTTCTGATACCACTCATACTAAGACTTGTTCATGGCTGAGTGTGGTTCAGTTTCTGATACCACTCATACTAAGACTTCTTCATGGCTGAGTGTGGTTCAGTTTCTGATACCACTCATACTAAGACTTGTTCATGGCTGAGTGTGGTTCAGTTTCTGATACCACTCATACTAAGACTTGTTCATGGCTGAGTGTGGTTCAGTTTCTGATACCACTCATACTAAGACTTGTTCATGGCTGAGTGTGGTTCAGTTTCTGATACCACTCATACTAAGACTTGTTCATGGCTGAGTGTGGTTCAGTTTCTGATACCACTCATACTAAGACTTGTTCATGGCTGAGTGTGGTTCAGTTTCTGATACCACTCATACTAAGACTTGTTCATGGCTGAGTGTGGTTCAGTTTCTGATACCACTCATACTAAGACTTGTTCATGGCTGAGTGTGGTTCAGTTTCTGATACCACTCATACTAAGACTTCTTCAGTTTCTGATACCACTCACTGGCTGAGTGTGGTTCAGTTTCTGATACCACTCATACTAAGACTTGTTCATGGCTGAGTGTGGTTCAGTTTCTGATACCACTCATACTAAGACTTCTTCATGGCTGAGTGTGGTTCAGTTTCTGATACCACTCATACTAAGACTTGTTCATGGCTGAGTGTGGTTCAGTTTCTGATACCACTCATACTAAGACTTGTTCATGGCTGAGTGTGGTTCAGTTTCTGATACCACTCATACTAAGACTTGTTCATGGCTGAGTGTGGTTCAGTTTCTGATACCACTCATACTAAGACTTGTTCATGGCTGAGTGTGGTTCAGTTTCTGATACCACTCATACTAAGACTTGTTCATGGCTGAGTGTGGTTCAGTTTCTGATACCACTCATACTAAGACTTGTTCATGGCTGAGTGTGGTTCAGTTTCTGATACCACTCATACTAAGACTTGTTCATGGCTGAGTGTGGTTCAGTTTCTGATACCACTCATACTAAGACTTGTTCATGGCTGAGTGTGGTTCAGTTTCTGATACCACTCATACTAAGACTTGTTCATGGCTGAGTGTGGTTCAGTTTCTGATACCACTCATACTAAGACTTGTTCATGGCTGAGTGTGGTTCAGTTTCTGATACCACTCATACTAAGACTTGTTCATGGCTGAGTGTGGTTCAGTTTCTGATACCACTCATACTAAGACTTGTTCATGGCTGAGTGTGGTTCAGTTTCTGATACCACTCATACTAAGACTTCTTCATGGCTGAGTGTGGTTCAGTTTCTGATACCACTCATACTAAGACTTGTTCATGGCTGAGTGTGGTTCAGTTTCTGATACCACTCATACTAAGACTTGTTCATGGCTGAGTGTGGTTCAGTTTCTGATACCACTCATACTAAGACTTGTTCATGGCTGAGTGTGGTTCAGTTTCTGATACCACTCATACTAAGACTTGTTCATGGCTGAGTGTGGTTCAGTTTCTGATACCACTCATACTAAGACTTGTTCATGGCTGAGTGTGGTTCAGTTTCTGATACCACTCATACTAAGACTTGTTCATGGCTGAGTGTGGTTCAGTTTCTGATACCACTCATACTAAGACTTGTTCATGGCTGAGTGTGGTTCAGTTTCTGATACCACTCATACTAAGACTTGTTCATGGCTGAGTGTGGTTCAGTTTCTGATACCACTCATACTAAGACTTGTTCATGGCTGAGTGTGGTTCAGTTTCTGATACCACTCATACTAAGACTTGTTCATGGCTGAGTGTGGTTCAGTTTCTGATACCACTCATACTAAGACTTGTTCATGGCTGAGTGTGGTTCAGTTTCTGATACCACTCATACTAAGACTTCTTCATGCATGGCTGAGTGTGGTTCAGTTTCTGATACCACTCATACTAAGACTTGTTCATGGCTGAGTGTGGTTCAGTTTCTGATACCACTCATACTAAGACTTGTTCATGGCTGAGTGTGGTTCAGTTTCTGATACCACTCATACTAAGACTTGTTCATGGCTGAGTGTGGTTCAGTTTCTGATACCACTCATACTAAGACTTGTTCATGGCTGAGTGTGGTTCAGTTTCTGATACCACTCATACTAAGACTTGTTCATGGCTGAGTGTGGTTCAGTTTCTGATACCACTCATACTAAGACTTGTTCATGGCTGAGTGTGGTTCAGTTTCTGATACCACTCATACTAAGACTTCTTCATTCATGGCTGAGTGTGGTTCAGTTTCTGATACCACTCATACTAAGACTTGTTCATGGCTGAGTGTGGTTCAGTTTCTGATACCACTCATACTAAGACTTGTTCATGGCTGAGTGTGGTTCAGTTTCTGATACCACTCATACTAAGACTTGTTCATGGCTGAGTGTGGTTCAGTTTCTGATACCACTCATACTAAGACTTGTTCATGGCTGAGTGTGGTTCAGTTTCTGATACCACTCATACTAAGACTTGTTCATGGCTGAGTGTGGTTCAGTTTCTGATACCACTCATACTAAGACTTGTTCATGGCTGAGTGTGGTTCAGTTTCTGATACCACTCATACTAAGACTTGTTCATGGCTGAGTGTGGTTCAGTTTCTGATACCACTCATACTAAGACTTGTTCATGGCTGAGTGTGGTTCAGTTTCTGATACCACTCATACTAAGACTTGTTCATGGCTGAGTGTGGTTCAGTTTCTGATACCACTCATACTAAGACTTGTTCATGGCTGAGTGTGGTTCAGTTTCTGATACCACTCATACTAAGACTTGTTCATGGCTGAGTGTGGTTCAGTTTCTGATACCACTCATACTAAGACTTGTTCATGGCTGAGTGTGGTTCAGTTTCTGATACCACTCATACTAAGACTTGTTCATGGCTGAGTGTGGTTCAGTTTCTGATACCACTCATACTAAGACTTGTTCATGGCTGAGTGTGGTTCAGTTTCTGATACCACTCATACTAAGACTTGTTCATGGCTGAGTGTGGTTCAGTTTCTGATACCACTCATACTAAGACTTGTTCATGGCTGAGTGTGGTTCAGTTTCTGATACCACTCATACTAAGACTTGTTCATGGCTGAGTGTGGTTCAGTTTCTGATACCACTCATACTAAGACTTGTTCATGGCTGAGTGTGGTTCAGTTTCTGATACCACTCATACTAAGACTTGTTCATGGCTGAGTGTGGTTCAGTTTCTGATACCACTCATACTAAGACTTAAGACTTGTTCATGGCTGAGTGTGGTTCAGTTTCTGATACCACTCATACTAAGACTTCTTCATGCATGGCTGAGTGTGGTTCAGTTTCTGATACCACTCATACTAAGACTTGTTCATGGCTGAGTGTGGTTCAGTTTCTGATACCACTCATACTAAGACTTGTTCATGGCTGAGTGTGGTTCAGTTTCTGATACCACTCATACTAAGACTTGTTCATGGCTGAGTGTGGTTCAGTTTCTGATACCACTCATACTAAGACTTGTTCATGGCTGAGTGTGGTTCAGTTTCTGATACCACTCATACTAAGACTTGTTCATGGCTGAGTGTGGTTCAGTTTCTGATACCACTCATACTAAGACTTCTTCATGGCTGAGTGTGGTTCAGTTTCTGATACCACTCATACTAAGACTTGTTCATGGCTGAGTGTGGTTCAGTTTCTGAGTTTCTGATACCACTCATACTAAGACTTGTTCATGGCTGAGTGTGGTTCAGTTTCTGATACCACTCATACTAAGACTTGTTCATGGCTGAGTGTGGTTCAGTTTCTGATACCACTCATACTAAGACTTGTTCATGCATGGCTGAGTGTGGTTCAGTTTCTGATACCACTCATACTAAGACTTGTTCATGGCTGAGTGTGGTTCAGTTTCTGATACCACTCATACTAAGACTTGTTCATGGCTGAGTGTGGTTCAGTTTCTGATACCACTCATACTAAGACTTGTTCATGGCTGAGTGTGGTTCAGTTTCTGATACCACTCATACTAAGACTTGTTCATGGCTGAGTGTGGTTCAGTTTCTGATACCACTCATACTAAGACTTGTTCATGGCTGAGTGTGGTTCAGTTTCTGATACCACTCATACTAAGACTTGTTCATGGCTGAGTGTGGTTCAGTTTCTGATACCACTCATACTAAGACTTGTTCATGGCTGAGTGTGGTTCAGTTTCTGATACCACTCATACTAAGACTTGTTCATGGCTGAGTGTGGTTCAGTTTCTGATACCACTCATACTAAGACTTGTTCATGGCTGAGTGTGGTTCAGTTTCTGATACCACTCATACTAAGACTTGTTCATGGCTGAGTGTGGTTCAGTTTCTGATACCACTCATATACTAAGACTTACCACTTCTAAGATGCATGGCTGAGTGTGGTTCAGTTTCTGATACCACTCATACTAAGACTTGTTCATGGCTGAGTGTGGTTCAGTTTCTGATACCACTCATACTAAGACTTGTTCATGGCTGAGTGTGGTTCAGTTTCTGATACCACTCATACTAAGACTTGTTCATGGCTGAGTGTGGTTCAGTTTCTGATACCACTCATACTAAGACTTGTTCATGGCTGAGTGTGGTTCAGTTTCTGATACCACTCATACTAAGACTTGTTCATGGCTGAGTGTGGTTCAGTTTCTGATACCACTCATACTAAGACTTGTTCATGGCTGAGTGTGGTTCAGTTTCTGATACCACTCATACTAAGACTTGTTCATGGCTGAGTGTGGTTCAGTTTCTGATACCACTCATACTAAGACTGAGTGTGGTTCAGTTTTGTTCATACTAAGACTTGTTCATGGCTGAGTGTGGTTCAGTTTCTGATACCACTCATACTAAGACTTGTTCATGGCTGAGTGTGGTTCAGTTTCTGATACCACTCATACTAAGACTTGTTCATGGCTGAGTGTGGTTCAGTTTCTGATACCACTCATACTAAGACTTGTTCATGGCTGAGTGTGGTTCAGTTTCTGATACCACTCATACTAAGACTTGTTCATGGCTGAGTGTGGTTCAGTTTCTGATACCACTCATACTAAGACTTGTTCATGGCTGAGTGTGGTTCAGTTTCTGATACCACTCATACTAAGACTTGTTCATGGCTGAGTGTGGTTCAGTTTCTGATACCACTCATACTAAGACTTGTTCATGGCTGAGTGTGGTTCAGTTTCTGATACCACTCATACTAAGACTTGTTCATGGCTGAGTGTGGTTCAGTTTCTGATACCACTCATACTAAGACTTCTTCATGCATGGCTGAGTGTGGTTCAGTTTCTGATACCACTCATACTAAGACTTGTTCATGGCTGAGTGTGGTTCAGTTTCTGATACCACTCATACTAAGACTTGTTCATGGCTGAGTGTGGTTCAGTTTCTGATACCACTCATACTAAGACTTCTTCATGGCTGAGTGTGGTTCAGTTTCTGATACCACTCATACTAAGACTTGTTCATGGCTGAGTGTGGTTCAGTTTCTGATACCACTCATACTAAGACTTGTTCATGGCTGAGTGTGGTTCAGTTTCTGATACCACTCATACTAAGACTTGTTCATGGCTGAGTGTGGTTCAGTTTCTGATACCACTCATACTAAGACTTGTTCATGGCTGAGTGTGGTTCAGTTTCTGATACCACTCATACTAAGACTTGTTCATGGCTGAGTGTGGTTCAGTTTCTGATGCCACTCATACTAAGACTTGTTCATGGCTGAGTGTGGTTCAGTTTCTGATACCACTCATACTAAGACTTGTTCATGGCTGAGTGTGGTTCAGTTTCTGATACCACTCATACTAAGACTTGTTCATGGCTGAGTGTGGTTCAGTTTCTGATACCACTCATACTAAGACTTGTTCATGGCTGAGTGTGGTTCAGTTTCTGATACCACTCATACTAAGACTTGTTCATGGCTGAGTGTGGTTCAGTTTCTGATACCACTCATACTAAGACTTCTTCATGGCTGAGTGTGGTTCAGTTTCTGATACCTCTCATACTAAGACTTCTTCATGGCTGAGTGTGGTTCAGTTTCTGATACCACTCATACTAAGACTTGTTCATGGCTGAGTGTGGTTCAGTTTCTGATACCACTCATACTAAGACTTGTTCATGGCTGAGTGTGGTTCAGTTTCTGATACCACTCATACTAAGACTTGTTCATGGCTGAGTGTGGTTCAGTTTCTGATACCACTCATACTAAGACTTGTTCATGGCTGAGTGTGGTTCAGTTTCTGATACCACTCATACTAAGACTTGTTCATGGCTGAGTGTGGTTCAGTTTCTGATACCACTCATACTAAGACTTGTTCATGGCTGAGTGTGGTTCAGTTTCTGATACCACTCATACTAAGACTTCTTCATGGCTGAGTGTGGTTCAGTTTCTGATACCACTCATACTAAGACTTCTTCATGGCTGAGTGTGGTTCAGTTTCTGATACCACTCATACTAAAACTTCTTCATGGCTGAGTGTCTCTTTAGATTAAAGTTTCGGCTAAATTGCATATATTTCTGTTATGAAATGTAAAAAAATATTGGGCTGTAGTATTTCTTGATTTATTCAAGATATCACCCTCCCTCCAGTAAACCTGAGCCTCGGTTCAGTCAATCCACACATGACCCCTAACCTGTAAGCTCTGACCTACCAGATTCTGCACAGTCCTGTTTTAGCTAAAGCTCCCATTTCTGGCCAGAATAACTGTCCATCCGTATGAAGCCACTGATCCCTCTCACTGAGTCCTGACTTCATGTTAGAGAGGAGGGGTTTTTTCATAAACTTATTACCTCATTAAGTCCTGTTTAGTCCTGTTTCAGTACCCTCTAAAACACTAGTGATTCTGTCTTCTGGTTGAAGGGGGTCTGTCATGCCCCTCTGTGTCACAATGGGATTCTATGAGTTCTAACTTCTGTTGCTAGGGCTGTTGTGTGTCACTTCTGTTGCTAGGGCTGTTGTGTGTCACTTCTGTTGCTAGGGCTGTTGTGTGTCACTTCTGTTGCTAGGGCTGTTGTGTGTCACTTCTGTTGCTAGGGCTGTTGTGTGTAACTTCTGTTGCTAGGGCTGTTATGTGTAACTTCTGTTGCTAGGGCTGTTGTGTGTCACTTCTGTTGCTAGGGCTGTTGTGTGTAACTTCTGTTGCTAGGGCTGTTGTGTGTAGGCCCAATCAATATGATGAATTATTTAGATGTAGATTTAGGGACAGTGAAGAGAGAAGTTCTGCTGTATTTTAGGGTAAGTGCAGTGAGTTACTGTTATTTTTCACTATCTTTTTACTGTTGTTTTTTATTTCTTTACTTACCTATTGTTCACCTAATACCTTTTTTTGCACTGTTGGTTAGAGCCTGTAAGTAAGCATTTCACTGTAAGGTCTACCTACGCCTGTTGTATTCGGCGCACGTGACAAATAAACTTTGATTTGATTTGAGTAGCTCTCATCCAGGACTGGTTATTGTTCATTTGACCTTTTCCCGCAGGTCGTGGTCAGTTCAGTAGTCTCTCATTGAAGTTAGCGGTGAGTTAATTTATTGATCTTTCTGTGGACTCTAATTGTCAGTTGATTAGACTTGTCTTGTGAACAAGAAGAAAAACATTGTTTTACTGTCACAATATAACGGAGAACATCAAGGATCCGTACTGTCTTTATTATGCCTCTGCTGTGACAGAGACTCGTCTCACACAGAGAGATGTCTTTGTTGTGTCTGTAGAACATGGTCCTGGCATGGTGGAAATAGCCCCTTCTGAGGTCAGACTACAGTAATACTGGATGGTCATGAAACCACTGGGTCCTCTGGCATGGTGGAAATAGTCCCTTCTGAGGTCAGACTACAGTAATACTGGATGGTCATGAAACCACTGGGTCCTCTGGCATGGTGGAAATAGTCCCTTCTGAGGTCAGACTACAGTAATACTGGATGGTCATGAAACCACTGGGTCCTCTGGCATGGTGGAAATAGTCCCTTCTGAGGTCAGACTACAGTAATACTGGATGGTCATGAAACCACTGGGTCCTCTGGCATGGTGGAAATAGCCCCTTCTGAGGTCAGACTACAGTAATACTGGATGGTCATGAAACCACTGGGTCCTCTGGCATGGTGGAAATAGCCCCTTCTGAGGTCAGACTACAGTAATACTGGATGGTCATGAAACCACTGGGTCCTCTGGCATGGTGGAAATAGCCCCTTCTGAGGTCAGACTACGGTAATACTGGATGGTCATGAAACCACTGGGTCCTCTGCGGTTTGCATATCGGCAAGGACGTTCCATGTCTGCTCATTGCGGTACTCACCACCTCTCTCCTATTGTGATAGTTCCTACATTGTGCTGCTGTGGTGTTACTTTGCTTTTACGGACTGGTTTTATTATGGGGGTCAACAAACAATGGATGATTTGTTTTATAGAAACAACAAAGGGCCCTGAGGATAGACTCTAGCCTAGCCTGGATCCCAGATCTATTTGTGCTGTCTTGCCAACTCCTATGGTCATCGTCACATTATACGAGTTTGCCATAGAGCACAAATAGATCTGGGATCCAGGCTAGAATAAACACAGGCCTGTCCTGTCCTTTGGGAAAAGAAAAGGATATGATCATTTGACATCACTTCTGGTTCGTCGAATGAAAGCATTGAATGAGTAGCATCTTGTGCTACTGTATAGTTGATCTTTGTGTAGCCAGCGGTCACATTGACAAAGCATGATGGAGCCTTGGACGCTGGTGCGGAAAGTGTATGGAATACGTCCCAAATGGCACCCTATTCCCTGTATAGTGCACTACTTTAGACCAGAGCCCTATGGAACCCTATTCCCTATATAGTGCACTACTTTAGACCAGAGCCCTATGGAACCCTATTCCCTATATAGTGCACTACTTTAGACCAGAGCCCTATAGAACCCTATTCCCTATATAGTGCACTACTTTAGACCAGAGCCCTATGGAACCCTATTCCCTATATAGTGCACTACTTTAGACCAGAGCCCTATGGAACCCTATTCCCTATATAGTGCACTACTTCAGACCAGAGCCCTATTCCCTATATAGTGCACTACTTTAGACCAGAACCCTATGGCACCCTATTCCCTATATAGTGCACTACTTTAGACCAGAGCCCTATGGAACCCTCTTCCCTACATAGTGCACTACTTTAGACCAGAGCCCTATGGAACCCTCTTCCCTACATAGTGCACTACTTTTGACCAGGGCCCTATGGAACCCTCTTCCCTACATAGTGCACTACTTTTGACCAGAGCCCTATGGAACCCTCTTCCCTACATAGTGCACTACTTTTGACCAGGGCCATGTGTAGGGAATAGGGGTGTCATTTGGGACACAATCTAAGTAGGTCTGTTTATGCTGACGAAGGGAAAACAGACAGTAAACCATGTTGTGCCCTTGAGGAGAACCAGAGAGTGACTGAGGTGGAATGTAATGACTCCATTTTGTGTATGGATGCATAGCAAACAGCAACATATCCCCTTTATAGTGAACAGGGCCTATAAGGGCTCTGGTTATAAGTAGTGCACTATGTAGGGAAAAGTGTACCAATTGGAACTCAGTTCAGATGGAGTTAATCCACTGTATTGGTCTGGGAGCGAGTGGCCACGTTTTGGCTGACGTTTAAACAGATTTAACCCATGGAGAGACACTAAGTGTTTTGGGTTTTAAGGAGATGGAAACGGATCATATGCACAATAAAGTCGTAACATATCGTACCAACAGGAGAGACAAAACAAAATGGATGACGTAATACACGATTGTGCACAATCCATTTTGGTCATCCGTGTTTTGGCATGTTGAGCCAGTACTTTCAAAACGACTGGCTGTAATGATACAAAAGCTTTCAATGCCTCTGTTAGGACAGTATGTGTTTTGTCTCTCCTCTCATCTCTGTCGTTGGCTCTCTGTCTGGGGGGGGGGGGGCATTTACAGACCACTGCTGCGTACTCTATTCCCTATGTAGTGCACTACTTTAGACCAGAGCCCTATGGCACCCTATTCCCTGTGTAGTGCACTACTTTAGACCAGAGCCCTATGGCACCCTATTCCCTGTGTAGTGCACTACTTTAGACCAGAGCCCTATGGCACTATATTCCCTATGTAGTGCACTACTTTAGACCACAGCCCTATGGCACCCTATTCCCTATGTAGTGCACTACTTTAGACCAGAGCCCTATGGCACCCTATTCCCTATGTAGTGCACTACTTTAGACCAGAGCCCTATGGCACCCTATTCCCTATGTAGTGCACTACTTTAGACCAGAGCCCTATGGCACCCTATTCCCTATATAGTGCACTACTTTAGACCAGAGCCCTATGGCACCCTATTGTCATGTTATGTCTTGTCCCTGTGCTTTCCCTTCTCTTCGTTTCCCCCTGCTGGTCGTATTAGGTTACTCTCTCTCTCTCTATCGTTCCGTTCCTGCTCCCAGCTGTTCCTCATTCTCCTAACGACCTCGTTTACTCTCTCACACCTGCCCCCTCTTTTGCCCTCTGATTAAGTCTCTATTTCTCTCTCTGTTTCTGCTTCTGTCCTTGTCGGATTCTTGTTTGCTTTGCCCTTGTCCCGTCCTGTCGTAATCTGCCTCTTCATCAGATGCTGCGTGTGAGCAGGTGTCTCTGTCCTCTACGGCCCGCGCCTACCCAGAGGGACCTGCAGTCTGTTGCCGCTAGCCCTGCAATTCTCCTCTACTACTAGAAGGAGGACTCTCCTGCAAGATAGAGGATTTATGTTTTCCCTGTTTGGACATCTCCTGTAAAGATTGAGGATTTATGTTTTCCCTGTTTGGACATTAAAATACTCTGTTTCTGTTGAATCGCTGTTGGGTCCTCACTCATCCGCATAACACCTATTCCCTATGTAGTGCACTACTTTAGACCAGAGCCCTATGGCACCCTATATAGTGCACTACTTTAGACCAGAGCCCTATGGCACCCTATTCCCTATATAGTGCACTACTTTTAAGAGAAAGTGCACTGTAAAGGAGATAGGGTGCCATTTGAGACCTAGCACCGTTTTAATGCAAGGCCGTTTACTCACAACACAGACTGTTCATTACAATTTGGTGATGGCTCTTTCAACCAATCAGGTAGAATGTGTTAGGCTTCTGAAGTTTTGAGAATAAGGATTGGAATATGACACTTGTTCATTAGGAGTGTGATTGATATGATAATTCAGTGAGTGATGTTTTCACCCACACACTAATTAGAGATGTATTGGGGTGGATGGTAATAGCCTGGTCCCAGATCTGTTTGTGCTGTCTTGCCAACTCCCGTGGTCATTGTCAAGCTGCATTGTGCAAGTGACATCTTCGATTCAAGCATGATAAGTTCAGTGGTTTATGTATGTCAATTTCCTAGACGGCCCCTAGTTGGTAGACGGCTCCATCTTCAGGACAAGACTGGTGTGAACACTGTCTGCCTCTTCTCTAGAACACCTAGTGTAGTGTAGATAGTTCATTCTAGAACACCTCTGTGGTATAGATAGTAAATTCTAGAACACCTATGTAGTGTAGATAGTTAATTCTAGAACACCTCTGTAGTGTAGATAGTTAATTCTAGAACACCTCTGTAGTATAGATAGTTCGTTCTAGAACACCTATGTAGTGTAGATAGTTAATTCTAGAACACCTCTGTAGTGTAGATAGTTCATTCTAGAATCCAGATCTGTTTACACTTGATTGATATCCAGACACAATGTGTTTCTGACGCGGTCAGGAAGACCTGATCACAATGTGTATTTCAAATCATCTACACCGTCTTCTATACTTCTATACTGAACAAAAATATAAAAGCAACATGCAACAATTTCAAAGATTTTACGGAGTTATAGTTCATATAAGGATACAAATCAATTGAAATAAATAAATGAATGGTTGGTTTCGGGACAAACCGGATCACGCAGAGATCCAATGCGGCAATTGTCTGCTTGCCGAGGATTATGGGTTTGAAATGGCAGGTCCCGTTGCTACACAGCTATTTTCAGCTCTCTCCAGAGATGTTCAATTGGGTTCAAGTCCGGACTCTGGCTGGGCAACTCAAGGATATTCAGAGACTTGTCCCGAAGCCACTCCTGCGTTGCCTTGGCTGTGTGCTTAGGGTTGTTGTCTTGTTGGAAGGTGAACATTCACCTCAGTCTGAGGTCCTGAGCGCTCTGGAGCAGGTTTTCTTCAATAACCTCTCTGTACTTTGCTCCGTTCATTGTTGCATCGATCCTGACTAGTCTCTCAGTCTCTGCCGCTGAAAAACATCCCCACAGAATGATGCTGCCACCACCATGCTTCACCGTAGGGATGGTGCCAGGTTTCCTCCAGATGTGACACTTGGCATTCAGGCCAAAGAGTTCAATCTTGGTTTCATTATACCAGAGAATCTTGTTTCTCATGGTCTTAGGGTCCTTTAGGTGCATTTTGGCTCCAAATGGGCTGTCATGTGCCTTTTACTGAGGAGTGGCTTCCATCTGGCCACTCTACCATAAAGGCCTGATTGGTGGAATGCTAAAGAGATGGTTGTCCTTCTGGTAGGCTCTACCATCTCCACAGAGGAACTCTAGAGCTCTGTCAGAGTGACCATCAGGTTCTTGGTCACCTCCCTGACCAAGGTCCTTCTCCCCCGATTGCTCAGGTTTGGTGGTTCCAAACATCTTCCATTTAAGAATGTTGGAGGCCACTGTGTTCTTGGTTCCAAACATCTTCCATTTAAGAATGTTGGAGGCCACTGTGTTCTTGGTTCCAAACATCTTCCATTTAAGAATGTTGGAGGCCACTGTGTTCTTGGTTCCAAACTTCTTCCATTTAAGAATGATGGAGGCCACTGTGTTCTTGGTTCCAAACATCTTCCATTTAAGAATGTTGGAGGCCACTGTGTTCTTGGTTCCAAACATCTTCCATTTAAGAATGTTGGAGGCCACTGTGTTCTTGGTTCCAAACATCTTCCATTTAAGAATGTTGGAGGCCACTGTGTTCTTGGTTCCAAACATCTTCCATTTAAGAATGTTGGAGGCCACTGTGTTCTTGGTTCCAAACATCTTCCATTTAAGAATGTTGGAGGCCACTGTGTTCTTGGTTCCAAACATCTTCCATTTAAGAATGTTGGAGGCCACTGTGTTCTTGGTTCCAAACATCTTCCATTTAAGAATGTTGGAGGCCACTGTATTCTTGGTTCCAAACATCTTCCATTTAAGAATGTTGGAGGCCACTGTGTTCTTGGTTCCAAACTTCTTCCATTTAAGAATGTTGGAGGCCACTGTGTTCTTGGGGACCATCAATGCTGCAGGCATGTTTTGATACCCTTCCCCAGATCTGTGCCTCGACACAATCCTGTCTCGGAGCGCAATGAACATTTCCTTCGACCTCATGGCTTGGTTTTTGTTCTGACATGCACTGTCAACTGTGGTAACTTTATATAGACAGGTGTGAGCCTTTCCAAATCATGTCCAATCAATTGCATTTACCACAAGTGGACTCCAATCAAGTTGTATAAACATCTCAAGGATGATCAATGGAAACAAGATGCACCTGAGCTCAATGTTGAGTCTCATAGCAAAAGGCCTGAATACTTATGTAGATAAAGTATTTCTGTTTTTATTTTTAAGACATTAGCAAACATTTCTAAAAACATGTTTTCACTTTGTCATTATGGGGTATTGTGTGTAGATTGCTGATATTTTTTTATATTTTTTTATCCATTTTAAAATAAGGCTGTAAAGTAACAAAATGTGGAAAAAGTCAAGGGGTCTGAATACTTTCCTTGTATTGTAGAGCCATGACTACATACTATTCCACAACAAGTAACTGATGCAAGCAGTAAAATTAGATTTAGAAAACAGATAAAAATACACCTTATGGAACAGCGGGGACTGTGAAGCAACACAAACATAGACACAGACACATGCACACACATGATAACATACGCTCTATACACACACATACACATGCATACACATGATAACATACGCTCTATACACACACATACACATGATAACATACGCTCTATACACACACATACACATGCATACACACACACACACACACAATAACATACGCTCTATACACACACATACACATGCATACACACACACACACACACAATAACATACGCTCTATACACACACATACACATGCATACACACACACACACACACAATAACATACGCTCTATACACACACATACACATGCATACACACACACACACACACACACAATAACATACGCTCTATACACACACATACACATGCATACACACACACACACACACAATAACATACGCTCTATACACACACATACACATGCATACACACACACACACAATAACATACGCTCTATACACACACATACACATGATAACATACGCTCTATACACACACATACACATGCACACACATGATAACATACGCTCTATACACACACATACACATGCACACACATGATAACATACGCTCTATACACACACAGACACATGCACACACATGATAACATACGCTCTATACACACACAGACACATGCACACACATGATAACATACGCTCTATACACACACAGACACATGCACACACATGATAACATACGCTCTATACACACACAGACACATGCACACACATGATAACATACGCTCTATACACACACATACACATGATAACATACGCTCTATACACACACATACACATGCACACACATGATAACATACGCTCTATACACACACAGACACATGCACACACATGATAACATACGCTCTATACACACACAGACACATGCACACACATGATAACATACGCTCTATACACACACAGACACATGCACACACATGATAACATACGCTCTATACACACACATACACATGATAACATACGCTCTATACACACACATACACATGCACACACATGATAACATACGCTCTATACACACACAGACACATGATAACATACGCTCTATACACACACATACACATGATAACATACGCTCTATACACACACATACACATGATAACATACGCTCTATACACACACATACACATGCATACACACACACACACAATAACATACGCTCTATACACACACATGCACACACATGATAACATACGCTCTATACACACACATACACATACACACACACACACACACAATAACATACGCTCTATACACACACATGCACACACACACACACAATAACATACGCTCTATACACACACATACACACACATACACACAATAACACACGCTCTATACACACACATGCACACATGCACACACACAATAACACACGCTCTATACACACACATACACACACACAATAACATACGCTCTATACACACACATGCACACACACAATAACATACACTCTATACACACACATGCACACACACAATAACACACGCTCTATACACACACATACACACACACAATAACATACGCTCTATACACACACATGCACACACACAATAACATACACTCTATACACACACATGCACACACACAATAACATACGCTCTATACAGACATATACACATGGATTTTGTATTGTAGGTATGTTGCAGTGGTGGAGTAGGGGCCTGAGGGCACACAGTGTGTTGTGAAATATATGAATGTATTGTAATGTTTTTTAAATTATATAATTGCCTTCATTTTGCTGGACCCCAGGAAGAGTAGCTGCTGCCTTTGCAGGAACTAATGGGGATCCATAATAAACCCCAGGAAGAGTAGCTGCTGCCTTTGCAGGAACTAATGGGGATTCATAATAAACCCCAGGAAGAGTAGCTGCTGCCTTTGCAGGAACTAATGGGGATTCATAATAAACCCCAGGAAGAGTAGCCGCTGCCTTGACAGGAACTAATGGGGATTCATAATAAACCCCAGGAAGAGTAGCTGCTGCCTTGACAGGAACTAATGAGGATCCATAATAAACCCCAGGAAGAGTAGCTGCTGCCTTGACAGGAACTAATGGGGATCCATAATAAACCCCATGAAGAGTAGCTGCTGCCTTGGCAGGAACTAATGGGGATCCATAATAAACCCCAGGAAGAGTAGCTGCTGCCTTGGCAGGAACTAATGGGAATTCATAATAAACCCCGGGAAGAGTAGCTGCTGCCTTGGCAGGAACTAATGGGGATCCATAATAAATCCCAGGAAGAGTAGCTGCTGCCTTGGCAGGAACTAATATGGATCCATAATAAACCCCAGGAAGAGTAGTTGCTGCCTTGGCAGGAACTAATGGGGAACCATAATAAACCCCAGGAAGAGTAGCTGCTGCCTTGACAGGAAATAATGGGGATCCATAATAAACCCCAGGAAGAGTAGCCGCTGCCTTGACAGGAACTAATGGGGATTCATAATAAACCCCAGGAAGAGTAGCTGCTGCCTTGACAGGAACTAATGAGGATCCATAATAAACCCCAGGAAGAGTAGCTGCTGCCTTGACAGGAACTAATGGGGATCCATAATAAACCCCATGAAGAGTAGCTGCTGCCTTGGCAGGAACTAATGGGGATCCATAATAAACCCCAGGAAGAGTAGCTGCTGCCTTGGCAGGAACTAATGGGAATTCATAATAAACCCCGGGAAGAGTAGCTGCTGCCTTGGCAGGAACTAATGGGGATCCATAATAAATCCCAGGAAGAGTAGCTGCTGCCTTGGCAGGAACTAATATGGATCCATAATAAACCCCAGGAAGAGTAGTTGCTGCCTTGGCAGGAACTAATGGGGATCCATAATAAACCCCAGGAAGAGTAGCTGCTGCCTTGACAGGAAATAATGGGGATCCATAATAAACCCCAGGAAGAGTAGCCGCTGCCTTGACAGGAACTAATGGGGATTCATAATAAACCCCAGGAAGAGTAGCCGCTGCCTTGACAGGAACTAATGGGGATCCATAATAAACCCCAGGAAGAGTAGCTGCTGCCTTGGCAGGAACTAATGGGGATCCATAATAAACCCCAGAAAGAGTAGCTGCTGCCTTGGCAGGAACTAATGGGGATCCATAATAAACCCCAGGAAGAGTAGCTGCTGCCTTGACAGGAACTAATGGGGATCCATAATAAACCCCAGGAAGAGTAGCTGCTGCCTTGGCATGAACTAATGGGGATTCATAATAAACCCCAGGAAGAGTAGCTGCTGCCTTGGCAGGAACTAATGGGGATCCATAATAAATCCCAGGAAGAGTAGCTGCTGCCTTGGCAGGAACTAATGGCGATCCATAATCAACCCCAGGAAGAGTAGCTGCTGCCTTGGCAGGAACTAATGGCGATCCATAATAAAACCCAGGAAGAGTAGCTGCTGCCTTGGCAGGAACTAATGGGGATCCATAATAAACCCCAGGAAGAGTAGCTGCTGCCTTGGCAGGAACTAATGGGGATTCATAGTAAACCCCAGGAAGAGTAGCTGCTGCCTTGGCAGGAACTAATGGGGATCCATAACAAACCCCAGGAAGAGTAGCTGCTGCCTTGGCAGGAACTAATGGGGATTCATAGTAAACCCCAGGAAGAGTAGCTGCTGCCTTGGCAGGAACTAATGGGGATCCATAATAAACCGCAGGAAGAGTAGCTTCTGCCTTGACAGGAAATAATGGGGATCCATAATAAACCCCAGGAAGAGTAGCTGCTGCCTTGACAGGAACTAATGGGGATCCATAATAAACCCCAGGAAGAGTAGCTGCTGCCTTGGCATGAACTAATGGGGATTCATAATAAACCCCAGGAAGAGTAGCTGCTGCCTTGGCAGGAACTAATGGGGATCCATAATAAACCGCAGGAAGAGTAGCTTCTGCCTTGACAGGAAATAATGGGGATCCATAATAAACCCCAGGAAGAGTAGCTGCTGCCTTGACAGGAACTAATGGGGATCCATAATAAACCCCAGGAAGAGTAGCTGCTGCCTTGGCATGAACTAATGGGGATTCATAATAAACCCCAGGAAGAGTAGCTGCTGCCTTGGCAGGAACTAATGGGGATCCATAATAAATTCCAGGAAGAGTAGCTGCTGCCTTGGCAGGAACTAATGGCGATCCATAATCAACCCCAGGAAGAGTAGCTGCTGCCTTGGCAGGAACTAATGGCGATCCATAATAAAACCCAGGAAGAGTAGCTGCTGCCTTGGCAGGAACTAATGGGGATCCATAACAAACCCCAGGAAGAGTAGCTGCTGCCTTGGCAGGAACTAATGGGGATTCATAGTAAACCCCAGGAAGAGTAGCTGCTGCCTTGGCAGGAACTAATGGGGATCCATAATAAACCGCAGGAAGAGTAGCTTCTGCCTTGACAGGAAATAATGGGGATCCATAATAAACCCCAGGAAGAGTAGCTGCTGCCTTGGCAGGAACTAATGGGGATTCATAATAAACCCCAGGAAGAGTAGCTGCTGCCTTGGCAGGAACTAATGGGGATCCATAATAAACCCCAGGAAGAGTAGCTTCTGCCTTGGCAACAGGAACTAATGGGGATTCATAATAAACCCCAGGAAGAGTAGTTGCTGCCTTGACAGGAACAAATATGGATCCATAATAAACCCCAGGAAGAGTAGTTGCAGCCTTGGCAGGAACTAATGGGGATCCATAATAAACCCCCAGGAAGAGTAGCTGCTGCCTTGAAAGGAAATAATGCGGATCCATAATAAACCCCAGGAAGAGTAGCTGCTACCTTGGCAGGAACTAATGGGGATTCATAATAAACCCCAGAAAGAGTAGCCGCTGCCTTGACAGGAGCTAATTGCGATTCATAATAAATCCCAGGAAGAGTAGCCGCTGCCTTGACAGGAACTAATGGGGATCCATAATAAACCCCAAGAAGAATAGCTGCTGCCTTGACAGGAACAAATGGGGATCCATAATAAACCCCAGGAAGAGTATCTGCTGCCTTGGCAGGAACTAATGGGGATCCATTATAAACCCCAGGAAGAGTAGCTGCTGCCTTGGCAGGAACTAATGGGGATCCATAATAAACACCAGGAAGAGTAGCTGCTGCCTTGGCAGGAACTAATGGGGATCCATAATAAACCCCAGGAAGAGTAGCTGCTGCCTTGGTAGGAACTAATGGGGATTCATAATAAACCCCAGGAAGAGTAGCTGCTGCCTTGGCAGGAACTAATGGCGATTCATAATAAACCCCAGGAAGAGTAGCTGCTGCCTTGGCAGGAACTAATGGGGATCCATAATAAACCCCAGGAAAAGTAGCTGCTGCCTTGGCAGGAACTAATGGGGATTCATAATAAACCCCAGGAAGAGTAGCTGCTGTCTTGGTAGGAACTAATGGGGATCCATAATAAACCCCAGGAAGAGTAGCTTCTGCCTTGGCAACAGGAACTAATGGGGATTCATAATAAACCCCAGGAAGAGTAGCTGCTGCCTTGACAGGAACTAATATGGATCCATAATAAACCCCAGGAAGAGTAGTTGCTGCCTTGGCAGGAACTAATGGGGATCCATAATAAACCCCAGGAAGAGTAGCTGCTGCCTTGACAGGAAATAATGGGGATCCATAATAAACCCCAGGAAGAGTAGCCGCTGCCTTGACAGGAACTAATGGGGATTCATAATAAACCCCAGGAAGAGTAGCCGCTGCCTTGACAGGAACTAATGGGGATCCATAATAAACCCCAGGAAGAGTAGCTGCTGCCTTGGCAGGAACTAATGGGGATCCATAATAAACCCCAGAAAGAGTAGCTGCTGCCTTGGCAGGAACTAATGGGGATCCATAATAAACCCCAGGAAGAGTAGCTGCTGCCTTGACAGGAACTAATGGGGATCCATAATAAACCCCAGGAAGAGTAGCTGCTGCCTTGGCATGAACTAATGGGGATTCATAATAAACCCCAGGAAGAGTAGCTGCTGCCTTGGCAGGAACTAATGGGGATCCATAATAAATCCCAGGAAGAGTAGCTGCTGCCTTGGCAGGAACTAATGGCGATCCATAATCAACCCCAGGAAGAGTAGCTGCTGCCTTGGCAGGAACTAATGGCGATCCATAATAAAACCCAGGAAGAGTAGCTGCTGCCTTGGCAGGAACTAATGGGGATCCATAATAAACCCCAGGAAGAGTAGCTGCTGCCTTGGCAGGAACTAATGGGGATTCATAGTAAACCCCAGGAAGAGTAGCTGCTGCCTTGGCAGGAACTAATGGGGATCCATAACAAACCCCAGGAAGAGTAGCTGCTGCCTTGGCAGGAACTAATGGGGATTCATAGTAAACCCCAGGAAGAGTAGCTGCTGCCTTGGCAGGAACTAATGGGGATCCATAATAAACCGCAGGAAGAGTAGCTTCTGCCTTGACAGGAAATAATGGGGATCCATAATAAACCCCAGGAAGAGTAGCTGCTGCCTTGGCATGAACTAATGGGGATTCATAATAAACCCCAGGAAGAGTAGCTGCTGCCTTGGCAGGAACTAATGGGGATCCATAATAAATCCCAGGAAGAGTAGCTGCTGCCTTGGCAGGAACTAATGGCGATCCATAATCAACCCCAGGAAGAGTAGCTGCTGCCTTGGCAGGAACTAATGGCGATCCATAATAAAACCCAGGAAGAGTAGCTGCTGCCTTGGCAGGAACTAATGGGGATCCATAACAAACCCCAGGAAGAGTAGCTGCTGCCTTGGCAGGAACTAATGGGGATTCATAGTAAACCCCAGGAAGAGTAGCTGCTGCCTTGGCAGGAACTAATGGGGATCCATAATAAACCGCAGGAAGAGTAGCTTCTGCCTTGACAGGAAATAATGGGGATCCATAATAAACCCCAGGAAGAGTAGCTGCTGCCTTGGCAGGAACTAATGGGGATTCATAATAAACCCCAGGAAGAGTAGCTGCTGCCTTGGCAGGAACTAATGGGGATCCATAATAAACCCCAGGAAGAGTAGCTTCTGCCTTGGCAACAGGAACTAATGGGGATTCATAATAAACCCCAGGAAGAGTAGTTGCTGCCTTGACAGGAACAAATATGGATCCATAATAAACCCCAGGAAGAGTAGTTGCAGCCTTGGCAGGAACTAATGGGGATCCATAATAAACCCCAGGAAGAGTAGCTGCTGCCTTGAAAGGAAATAATGCGGATCCATAATAAACCCCAGGAAGAGTAGCTGCTACCTTGGCAGGAACTAATGGGGATTCATAATAAACCCCAGAAAGAGTAGCCGCTGCCTTGACAGGAGCTAATTGCGATTCATAATAAATCCCAGGAAGAGTAGCCGCTGCCTTGACAGGAACTAATGGGGATCCATAATAAACCCCAAGAAGAATAGCTGCTGCCTTGACAGGAACAAATGGGGATCCATAATAAACCCCAGGAAGAGTATCTGCTGCCTTGGCAGGAACTAATGGGGATCCATTATAAACCCCAGGAAGAGTAGCTGCTGCCTTGGCAGGAACTAATGGGGATCCATAATAAACACCAGGAAGAGTAGCTGCTGCCTTGGCAGGAACTAATGGGGATCCATAATAAACCCCAGGAAGAGTAGCTGCTGCCTTAGTAGGAACTAATGGGGATTCATAATAAACCCCAGGAAGAGTAGCTGCTGCCTTGGCAGGAACTAATGGCGATTCATAATAAACCCCAGGAAGAGTAGCTGCTGCCTTGGCAGGAACTAATGGGGATCCATAATAAACCCCAGGAAAAGTAGCTGCTGCCTTGGCAGGAACTAATGGGGATTCATAATAAACCCCAGGAAGAGTAGCTGCTGTCTTGGTAGGAACTAATGGGGATCCATAATAAACCCCAGGAAGAGTAGCTTCTGCCTTGGCAACAGGAACTAATGGGGATTCATAATAAACCCCAGGAAGAGTAGCTGCTGCCTTGACAGGAACTAATATGGATCCATAATAAACCCCAGGAAGAGTAGTTGCTGCCTTGGCAGGAACTAATGGGGATCCATAATAAACCCCAGGAAGAGTAGCTGCTGCCTTGACAGGAAATAATGGGGATCCATAATAAACCCCAGGAAGAGTAGCTGCTGCCTTGACAGGAAATAATGGGGATCCATAATAAACCCCAGGAAGAGTAGCCGCTGCTTTGACAGGAACTAATGGGGATCCATAATAAACCCTAGGAAGAGTAGCTGCTGCCTTGGCAGGAACTAATGGGGATTCATAGTAAACCCCAGGAAGAGTAGCTGCTGCCTTGGCAGGAACTAATGGCGATCCATAATAAACCCCAGGAAGAGTAGATGCTGCCTTGGCAGGAACTAATGGCGATCCATAATAAAACCCAGGAAGAGTAGCTGCTGCCTTGGCAGGAACTAATGGGATTCCATAATAAACCCCAGGAAGAGTAGCTGCTGCCTTGGCAGGAACTAATGGGGATTCATAGTAAACCCCAGGAAGAGTAGCTGCTGCCTTGGCAGGAACTAATGGGGATCCATAATAAACCGCAGGAAGAGTAGCTTCTGCCTTGACAGGAACTAATGGTGATCCATAATAAACCCCAGGAAGAGTAGCTGCTGCCTTGGCAGGAACTAATGGCGATCCATAATAAAACCCAGGAAGAGTAGCTGCTGCCTTGGCAGGAACTAATGGGGATCCATAATAAACCCCAGGAAGAGTAGCTGCTGCCTTGGCAGGAACTAATGGGGATTCATAGTAAACCCCAGGAAGAGTAGCTGCTTCCTTGGCAGGAACTAATGGGGATCCATAATAAACCGCAGGAAGAGTAGCTTCTGCCTTGACAGGAAATAATGGGGATCCATAATAAACCCCAGGAAGAGTAGCTGCTGCCTTGGCAGGAACTAATGGGGATTCATAATAAACCCCAGGAAGAGTAGCTGCTGCCTTGGCAGGAACTAATGGGGATCCATAATAAACCCCAGGAAGAGTAGCTGCTGCCTTGAAAGGAAATAATGGGGATCCATAATAAACCCCAGGAAGAGTAGCTGCTGCCTTGACAGGAAATAATGGGGATCCATAATAAACCCCAGGAAGAGTAGCCGCTGCTTTGACAGGAACTAATTGGGATTCATAATAAACCCCAGGAAGAGTAGCCGCTGCCTTGACAGGAACTAATGGGGATTCATAGTAAACCCCAGGAAGAGTAGCTGCTGCCTTGGTAGGAACTAATGGGGATCCATAATAAACCCCAGGAAGAGTAGCTGCTGCCTTGACAGGAACTAATATGGATCCATAATAAACCCCAGGAAGAGTAGTTGCTGCCTTGGCAGGAACTAATGGGGATCCATAATAAACCCCAGGAAGAGTAGCTGCTGCCTTGGCAGGAACTAATGGGGATTCATAGTAAACCCCAGGAAGAGTAGCTGCTTTCTTGGCAGGAACTAATGGCGATCCATAATAAACCCCGGGAAGAGTAGCTGCTGCCTTGGCAGGAACTAATGGCGATCCATAATAAAACCCAGGAAGAGTAGCTGCTGCCTTGGCAGGTACTAATGGGGATCCATAATAAACCCCAGGAAGAGTAGCTGCTGCCTTGGCAGGAACTAATGGGGATTCATAGTAAACCCCAGGAAGAGTAGCTGCTGCCTTGGCAGGAACTAATGGGGATCCATAATAAACCGCAGGAAGAGTAGCTTCTGCCTTGACAGGAACTAATGGCGATCCATAATAAACCCCAGGAAGAGTAGCTGCTGCCGTGGCAGGAACTAATGGCGATCCATAATAAAACCCAGGAAGAGTAGCTGCTGCCTTGGCAGGAACTAATGGGGATCCATAATAAACCCCAGGAAGAGTAGCTGCTGCCTTGGCAGGAACTAATGGGGATTCATAATAAACCCCAGGAAGAGTAGCTGCTGCCTTGGCAGGAACTAATGGGGATCCATAATAAACCCCAGGAAGAGTAGCTGCTGCCTTGACAGGAAATAATGGGGATCCATAATAAACCCCAGGAAGAGTAGCTGCTACCTTGGCAGGAACTAATGGGGATTCATAATAAACCCCAGGAAGAGTAGCCGCTGCTTTGACAGGAACTAATTGGGATTCATAATAAACCCCAGGAAGAGTAGCCGCTGCCTTGACAGGAACTAATGGGGATCCATAATAAACCCCAGGAAGAGTAGCTGCTGCCTTGACAGGAACTAATGGGGATCCATAATAAACCCCAGGAAGAGTATCTGCTGCCTTGGCAGGAACTAATGGGGATCCATTATAAACCCCATGAAGAGTAGCTGCTGCCTTGGCAGGAACTAATGGGGATCCATAATAAACCCCAGGAAGAGTAGCTGCTGCCTTGGCAGGAACTAATGGGGATCCATAATAAACCCCAGGAAGAGTAGCTGCTGCCTTGGCAGGAACTAATGGGGATCCATAATAAACCCCAGGAAGAGTAGCTGCTGCCTTGGCAGGAACTAATGGGGATTCATAATAAACCCCGGGAAGAGTAGCTGCTGCCTTGGCAGGAACTAATGGGGATCCATAATAAACCCCAGGAAGAGTAGCTGCTGCCTTGGCAGGAACTAATGGCGATCCATAATAAACCCCAGGAAGAGTAGCTGCTGCCTTGGCAGGAACTAATGGCGATCCATAATAAAACCCAGGAAGAGTAGCTGCTGCCTTGGCAGGAACTAATGGGGATCCATAATAAACCCCAGGAAGAGTAGCTGCTGCCTTGGCAGGAACTAATGGGGATTCATAGTAAACCCCAGGAAGAGTAGCTGCTGCCTTGGCAGGAACTAATGGGGATTCATAATAAACCCCAGGAAGAGTAGCTGCTGCCTTGGCAGGAACTAATGGGGATCCATAATAAACCCCAGGAAGAGTAGCTGCTGCCTTGACAGGAAATAATGGGGATCCATAATAAACCCCAGGAAGAGTAGCTGCTGCCTTGACAGGAAATAATGGGGATCCATAATAAACCCCAGGAAGAGTAGCTGCTGCCTTGGCAGGAACTATTGGGGATCCATAATAAACCCCAGGAAGAGTAGCTGCTGCCTTGGCAGGAACTAATGGCGATCCATAATAAACCCCAGGAAGAGTAGCTGCTGCCTTGGCAGGAACTAATGGGGATCCATAATAAACCCCAGGAAGAGTAGCTGCTGCCTTGACAGGAAATAATGGGGATCCATAATAAACCCCAGGAAGAGTAGCTGCTACCTTGGCAGGAACTAATGGGGATTCATAATAAACCCCAGGAAGAGTAGCCGCTGCTTTGACAGGAACTAATTGGGATTCATAATAAACCCCAGGAAGAGTAGCCGCTGCCTTGACAGGAACTAATGGGGATCCATAATAAACCCCAGGAAGAGTAGCTGCTGCCTTGACAGGAACTAATGGGGATCCATAATAAACCCCAGGAAGAGTATCTGCTGCCTTGGCAGGAACTAATGGGGATCCATTATAAACCCCAGGAAGAGTAGCTGCTGCCTTGGCAGGAACTAATGGGGATCCATAATAAACCCCAGGAAGAGTAGCTTCTGCCTTGGCAACAGGAACTAATGGGGATTCATAATAAACCCCAGGAAGAGTAGCTGCTGCCTTGACAGGAACTAATATGGATCCATAATAAACCCCAGGAAGAGTAGTTGCTGCCTTGGCAGGAACTAATGGGGATCCATAATAAACCCCAGGAAGAGTAGCTGCTGCCTTGACAGGAAATAATGGGGATCGATAATAAACCCCAGGAAGAGTAGCTGCTACCTTGGCAGGAACTAATGGGGATTCATAATAAACCCCAGGAAGAGTAGCCGCTGCCTTGACAGGAACTAATGGGGATTCATAATAAACCCCAGGAAGAGTAGCTGCTGCCTTGACAGGAACTAACGGGGATCCATAATAAACCCCAGGAAGAGTAGCTGCTGCCTTGGCAGGAACTAATGGGGATCCATAATAAACCCCAGGAAGAGTAGCTGCTGCCTTGGCAGGAACTAATGGGGATCCATAATAAACCCCAGGAAGAGTAGCTGCTGCCTTGGCAGGAACTAATGGGGATCCATAATAAACCCCAGGAAGAGTAGCTGCTGCCTTGGCAGGAACTAATGGGGATTCATAGTAAACCCCAGGAAGAGTAGCTGCTGCCTTGGCAGGAACTAATGGGGATCCATAATAAACCGCAGGAAGAGTAGCTTCTGCCTTGACAGGAAATAATGGGGATCCATAATAAACCCCAGGAAGAGTAGCTGCTGCCTTGGCAGGAACTAATGGGGATTCATAATAAACCCCAGGAAGAGTAGCTGCTGCCTTGGCAGGAACTAATGGGGATCCATAATAAACCCCAGGAAGAGTAGCTGCTGCCTTGACAGGAAATAATGGGGATCCATAATAAACCGCAGGAAGAGTAGCTTCTGCCTTGACAGGAAATAATGGGGATCCATAATAAACCCCAGGAAGAGTAGCTGCTGCCTTGGCAGGAACTAATGGGGATTCATAATAAACCCCAGGAAGAGTAGCTGCTGCCTTGGCAGGAACTAATGGGGATCCATAATAAACCCCAGGAAGAGTAGCTGCTGCCTTGGCAACAGGAACTAATGGGGATTCATAATAAACCCCAGGAAGAGTAGCTGCTGCCTTGACAGGAACTAATATGGATCCATAATAAACCCCAGGAAGAGTAGTTGCTGCCTTGGCAGGAACTAATGGGGATCCATAATAAACCCCAGGAAGAGTAGCTGCTGCCTTGACAGGAAATAATGGGGATCGATAATAAACCCCAGGAAGAGTAGCTGCTACCTTGGCAGGAACTAATGGGGATTCATAATAAACCCCAGGAAGAGTAGCCGCTGCCTTGACAGGAACTAATGGGGATTCATAATAAACCCCAGGAAGAGTAGCTGCTGCCTTGACAGGAACTAACGGGGATCCATAATAAACCCCAGGAAGAGTAGCTGCTGCCTTGGCAGGAACTAATGGGGATCCATAATAAACCCCAGGAAGAGTAGCTGCTGCCTTGGCAGGAACTAATGGGGATCCATAATAAACCCCAGGAAGAGTAGCTGCTGCCTTGGCAGGAACTAATGGGGCTCCATAATAAACCCCAGGAAGAGTAGCTGCTGCCTTGGCAGGAACTAATGGGGATTCATAATAAACCCCAGGAAGAGTAGCTGCTGCCTTGTTAGGAACTAATGGGGATCCATAATAAACCCCAGGAAGAGTAGCTGCTGCCTTGCCTTGACAGGAAATAATGGGGATCCATAATAAACCGCAGGAAAACCCCAGGAAATAATAAAAGAAGTAGCTGCTGCCTTGGCAGGAACTAATGGGGATTCATAATAAACCCCAGGAAGAGTAGCTGCTGCCTTGGCAGGAACTAATGGGGATCCATAATAAACCCCAGGAAGAGTAGCTGCTGCCTTGACAGGAAATAATGGGGATCCATAATAAACCGCAGGAAGAGTAGCTTCTGCCTTGACAGGAAATAATGGGGATCCATAATAAACCCCAGGAAGAGTAGCTGCTGCCTTGGCAGGAACTAATGGGGATTCATAATAAACCCCAGGAAGAGTAGCTGCTGCCTTGGCAGGAACTAATGGGGATCCATAATAAACCCCAGGAAGAGTAGCTGCTGCCTTGACAGGAAATAATGGGGATCCATAATAAACCCCAGGAAGAGTAGCTGCTGCCTTGACAGGAAATAATGGGGATCCATAATAAACCCCAGGAAGAGTAGCTGCTGCCTTGGCAGGATCTAATGGGGATTCATAATAAACCCCAGGAAGAGTAGCTGCTGCCTTGGCAGGAACTAATGGGGATCCATAATAAACCCCAGGAAGAGTAGCTGCTGCCTTGACAGGAAATAATGGGGATCCATAATAAACCCCAGGAAGAGTAGCTGCTACCTTGGCAGGAACTAATGGGGATTCATAATAAACCCCAGGAAGAGTAGCCGCTGCCTTGACAGGAACTAATGGGGATCCATAATAAACCCCAGGAAGAGTAGCTGCTGCCTTGACAGGAACTAATGGGGATCCATAATAAACCCCAGGAAGAGTATCTGCTGCCTTGGCAGGAACTAATAGGGATCCATTATAAACCCCAGGAAGAGTAGCTGCTGCCTTGGCAGGAACTAATGGGGATCCATAATAAACACCAGGAAGAGTAGCTGCTGCCTTGGCAGGAACTAATGGGGATCCATAATAAACCCCAGGAAGAGTAGCTGCTGCCTTGGTAGGAACTAATGGGGATTCATAATAATCCCCAGGAAGAGTAGCTGCTGCCTTGGTAGGAACTAATGGGGATCCATAATAAACCCCAGGAAGAGTAGCTGCTGCCTTGGCAGGAACTAATGGGGATTCATAGTAAACCCCAGGAAGAGTAGCTGCTTCCTTGGCAGGAACTAATGGGGATCCATAATAAACCGCAGGAAGAGTAGCTTCTGCCTTGACAGGAAATAATAAACCCCAGGAAGAGTAGCTGCTGCCTTGGCAGGAACTAATGGGGATTCATAATAAACCCCAGGAAGAGTAGCTGCTGCCTTGGCAGGAACTAATGGGGATCCATAATAAACCCCAGGAAGAGTAGCTGCTGCCTTGACAGGAAATAATGGGGATCCATAATAAACCCCAGGAAGAGTAGCTTCTGCCTTGACAGGAAATAATGGGGATCCATAATAAACCCCAGGAAGAGTAGCTGCTGCCTTGGCAGGAACTAATGGGGATTCATAATAAACCCCAGGAAGAGTAGCTGCTGCCTTGGCAGGAACTAATGGGGATCCATAATAAACCCCAGGAAGAGTAGCTGCTGCCTTGACAGGAAATAATGGGGATCCATAATAAACCCCAGGAAGAGTAGCTGCTGCCTTGACAGGAAATAATGGGGATCCATAATAAACCCCAGGAAGAGTAGCTGCTGCCTTGGCAGGATCTAATGGGATTCATAATAAACCCCAGGAAGAGTAGCTGCTGCCTTGACAGGAACTAATGGGGATCCATAATAAACCCCAGGAAGAGTAGCTGCTGCCTTGACAGGAAATAATGGGGATCCATAATAAACCCCAGGAAGAGTAGCTGCTGCCTTGGCAGGAACTAATGGGGATTCATAATAAACCCCAGGAAGAGTAGCTGCTGCCTTGACAGGAACTAATGGGGATCCATAATAAACCCCAGGAAGAGTAGCTGCTGCCTTGACAGGAACTAATGGGGATCCATAATAAACCCCAGGAAGAGTATCTGCTGCCTTGGCAGGAACTAATGGGGATCCATTATAAACCCCAGGAAGAGTAGCTGCTGCCTTGACAGGAAATAATGGGGATCCATAATAAACACCAGGAAGAGTAGCTGCTGCCTTGGCAGGAACTAATGGGGATCCATAATAAACCCCAGGAAGAGTAGCTGCTGCCTTGGTAGGAACTAATGGGATTCATAATAATCCCCAGGAAGAGTAGCTGCTGCCTTGGTAGGAACTAATGGGGATCCATAATAAACCCCAGGAAGAGTAGCTGCTGCCTTGACAGGAACTAATGGGGATCCATATAAACCCCAGGAAGAGTAGCTGCTGCCTTGGCAGGAACTAATGGGGATCCATAATAAACCCCAGGAAGATTAGCTCTGCCTTGACAGGAAATAATAATAAACCCCAGGAAGAGTAGCTGCTGCCTTGGCAGGAACTAATGGGGATCCATAATAAACCCCAGGAAGAGTAGCTGCTGCCTTGGCAGGGAATTCATAGTAAAAGGAAGGGATCCATGACAGGAAATAAACCCCAGGAAGAGTAGCTGCTGCCTTGACAGGAAATAATGGGGATCCATAATAAACCCCAGGAAGAGTAGCTGCTGCCTTGACAGGAAATAATGGGGATCCATAATAAACCCCAGGAAGAGTAGCTGCTGCCTTGGCAGGAACTAATGGGGATTCATAATAAACCCCAGGAAGAGTAGCTGCTGCCTTGGCAGGAACTAATGGGGATCCATAATAAACCCCAGGAAGAGTAGCTGCTGCCTTGACAGGAAATAATGGGGATCCATAATAAACCCCAGGAAGAGTAGCTGCTACCTTGGCAGGAACTAATGGGGATTCATAATAAACCCCAGGAAGAGTAGCCGCTGCTTTGACAGGAACTAATTGGGATTCATAATAAACCCCAGGAAGAGTAGCCGCTGCCTTGACAGGAACTAATGGGGATCCATAATAAACCCCAGGAAGAGTAGCTGCTGCCTTGACAGGAACTAATGGGGATCCATAATAAACCCCAGGAAGAGTATCTGCTGCCTTGGCAGGAACTAATGGGGATCCATTATAAACCCCAGGAAGAGTAGCTGCTGCCTTGGCAGGAACTAATGGGGATCCATAATAAACACCAGGAAGAGTAGCTGCTGCCTTGACAGGAAATAATGGGGATCCATAATAAACCCCAGGAAGAGTAGCTGCTGCCTTGGCAGGAACTAATGGGGATTCATAATAAACCCCAGGAAGAGTAGCTGCTGCCTTGGCAGGAACTAATGGGGATCCATAATAAACCCCAGGAAGAGTAGCTGCTGCCTTGACAGGAAATAATGGGGATCATAATAAACCCCAGGAAGAGTAGCTGGGGCTACCTTGGCAGGAACTAATGGGGATTCATAATAAACCCCAGGAAGAGTAGCCGCTGCCTTTGACAGGAACTAATTGGGATTCATAATAAACCCCAGGAAGAGTAGCCGCTGCCTTGACAGGAACTAATGGGGAACCCTAGTATTGGAACTAATGGGGATCCATAATAAACCCCAGGAAGAGTATCTGCTGCCTTGGCAGGAACTGGGGATCCATTTGAGCTGCTGCCTTGGCAGGAACTAATGGGGATCCATAATAAACCCCAGGAAGAGTAGCTGCTTCCTTGGCAGGAACTAATGGGGATTCATAGTAAACCCCAGGAAGAGTAGCTGCTTCCTTGACAGGAAATAATAAACCCCAGGAAGAGTAGCTGCTGCCTTGGCAGGAACTAATGGGGATCCATAATAAACCCCAGGAAGAGTAGCTGCTGCCTTGACAGGAAATAATGGGGATCCATAATAAACCCCAGGAAGAGTAGCTGCTGCCTTGACAGGAAATAATGGGGATCCATAATAAACCCCAGGAAGAGTAGCTGCTGCCTTGGCAGGAACTAATGGGGATTCATAATAAACCCCAGGAAGAGTAGCTGCTGCCTTGGCAGGAACTAATGGGGATCCATAATAAACCCCAGGAAGAGTAGCTGCTGCCTTGACAGGAAATAATGGGGATCCATAATAAACCCCAGGCAGAGTAGCTGCTACCTTGGCAGGAACTAATGGGGATTCATAATAAACCCCAGGAAGAGTAGCCGCTGCTTTGACAGGAACTAATTGGGATTCATAATAAACCCCAGGAAGAGTAGCCGCTGCCTTGACAGGAACTAATGGGGATCCATAATAAACCCCAGGAAGAGTAGCTGCTGCCTTGACAGGAACTAATGGGGATCCATAATAAACCCCAGGAAGAGTATCTGCTGCCTTGGCAGGAACTAATGGGGATCCATTATAAACCCCAGGAAGAGTAGCTGCTGCCTTGGCAGGAACTAATGGGGATCCATAATAAACACCAGGAAGAGTAGCTGCTGCCTTGACAGGAAATAATGGGGATCCATAATAAACCCCAGGAAGAGTAGCTGCTGCCTTGGCAGGAACTAATGGGGATTCATAATAAACCCCAGGAAGAGTAGCTGCTGCCTTGGCAGGAACTAATGGGGATCCATAATAAACCCCAGGAAGAGTAGCTGCTGCCTTGACAGGAAATAATGGGGATCCACAATAAACCCCAGGAAGAGTAGCTGCTACCTTGGCAGGAACTAATGGGGATTCATAATAAACCCCAGGAAGAGTAGCCGCTGCTTTGACAGGAACTAATTGGGATTCATAATAAACCCCAGGAAGAGTAGCCGCTGCCTTGACAGGAACTAATGGGGATCCATAATAAACCCCAGGAAGAGTAGCTGCTGCCTTGACAGGAACTAATGGGGATCCATAATAAACCCCAGGAAGAGTATCTGCTGCCTTGGCAGGAACTAATGGGGATCCATTATAAACCCCAGGAAGAGTAGCTGCTGCCTTGGCAGGAACTAATGGGCATCCATAATAAACACCAAGAAGAGTAGCTGCTGCCTTGGCAGGAACTAATGGGGATCCATAATAAACCCCAGGAAGAGTAGCTGCTGCCTTGGTAGGAACTAATGGGGATTCATAATAAACCCCAGGAAGAGTAGCTGCTGCCTTGGTAGGAACTAATGGGGATCCATAATAAACCCCAGGAAGAGTAGCTTCTGCCTTGGCAACAGGAACTAATGGGGATTCATAATAAACCCCAGGAAGAGTAGCTGCTGCCTTGACAGGAACTAATATGGATCCATAATAAACCCCAGGAAGAGTAGTTGCTGCCTTGGCAGGAACTAATGGGGATCCATAATAAACCCCAGGAAGAGTAGCTGCAGCCTTGACAGGAAATAATGGGGATCGATAATAAACCCCAGGAAGAGTAGCTGCTACCTTTGCAGGAACTAATGGGGATTCATAATAAACCCCAGGAAGAGTAGCCGCTGCCTTGACAGGAACTAATGGGGATTCATAATAAACCCCAGGAAGAGTAGCTGCTGCCTTGACAGGAACTAACGGGGATCCATAATAAACCCCAGGAAGAGTAGCTGCTGCCTTGGCAGGAACTAATGGGGATCCATAATAAACCCCAGGAAGAGTAGCTGCTGCCTTGGCAGGAACTAATGGGGATCCATAATAAACCCCAGGAAGAGTAGCTGCTGCCTTGGCAGGAACTAATGGGGATTCATAATAAACCCCGGGAAGAGTAGCTGCTGCCTTGGCAGGAACTAATGGGGATCCATAATAAACCCCAGGAAGAGTAGCTGCTGCCTTGGCAGGAACTAATGGCGATCCATAATAAACCCCAGGAAGAGTAGCTGCTGCCTTGGCAGGAACTAATGGCGATCCATAATAAAACCCAGGAAGAGTAGCTGCTGCCTTGGCAGGAACTAATGGGGATCCATAATAAACCCCAGGAAGAGTAGCTGCTGCCTTGGCAGGAACTAATGGGGATTCATAGTAAACCCCAGGAAGAGTAGCTGCTGCCTTGGCAGGAACTAATGGGGATCCATAATAAACCGCAGGAAGAGTAGCTTCTGCCTTGACAGGAAATAATGGGGATCCATAATAAACCCCAGGAAGAGTAGCTGCTGCCTTGGCAGGAACTAATGGGGATTCATAATAAACCCCAGGAAGAGTAGCTGCTGCCTTGGCAGGAACTAATGGGGATCCATAATAAACCCCAGGAAGAGTAGCTGCTGCCTTGACAGGAAATAATGGGGATCCATAATAAACCGCAGGAAGAGTAGCTTCTGCCTTGACAGGAAATAATGGGGATCCATAATAAACCCCAGGAAGAGTAGCTGCTGCCTTGGCAGGAACTAATGGGGATTCATAATAAACCCCAGGAAGAGTAGTTGCTGCCTTGGCAGGAACTAATGGGGATCCATAATAAACCCCAGGAAGAGTAGCTGCTGCCTTGACAGGAAATAATGGGGATCCATAATAAACCCCAGGAAGAGTAGCTGCTGCCTTGACAGGAAATAATGGGGATCCATAATAAACCCCAGGAAGAGTAGCTGCTGCCTTGGCAGGAACTAATGGGGATTCATAATAAACCCCAGGAAGAGTAGCTGCTGCCTTGGCAGGAACTAATGGGGATCCATAATAAACCCCAGGAAGAGTAGCTGCTGCCTTGACAGGAAATAATGGGGATCCATAATAAACCCCAGGAAGAGTAGCTGCTACCTTGGCAGGAACTAATGGGGATTCATAATAAACCCCAGGAAGAGTAGCCGCTGCTTTGACAGGAACTAATTGGGATTCATAATAAACCCCAGGAAGAGTAGCCGCTGCCTTGACAGGAACTAATGGGGATCCATAATAAACCCCAGGAAGAGTAGCTGCTGCCTTGACAGGAACTAATGGGGATCCATAATAAACCCCAGGAAGAGTATCTGCTGCCTTGGCAGGAACTAATGGGGATCCATAATAAACACCAGGAAGAGTAGCTGCTGCCTTGGCAGGAACTAATGGGGATCCATAATAAACCCCAGGAAGAGTAGCTGCTGCCTTGGTAGGAACTAATGGGGATTCATAATAAACCCCAGGAAGAGTAGCTGCTGCCTTGGTAGGAACTAATGGGGATCCATAATAAACCCCAGGAAGAGTAGCTTTTGCCTTAAACCCCAGGAAGAGTAGCTTTTGCCTTGGCAACAGGAACTAATGGGGATTCATAATAAACCCCAGGAAGAGTAGCTGCTGCCTTGACAGGAACTAATATGGATCCATAATAAACCCCAGGAAGAGTAGTTGCTACCTTGGCAGGAACTAATGGGGATTCATAATAATCCCCAGGAAGAGTAGCCTGCCTTGCCTTGACAGGAACTAATGGGGATTCATAATAAACCCCAGGAAGAGTAGCTGTTGCCTTGACAGGAACTAACGGGGATCCATAATAAACCCCAGGAAGAGTAGCTGCTGCCTTGGCAGGAACTAATGGGGATCCATAATAAACCCCAGGAAGAGTAGCTGCTGCCTTGGCAGGAACTAATGGGGATCCATAATAAACCCCAGGAAGAGTAGCTGCTGCCTTGGCAGGAACTAATGGGGATCCATAATAAACCCCGGGAAGAGTAGCTGCTGCCTTGGCAGGAACTAATGGGGATCCATTATAAACCCCAGGAAGAGTAGCTGCTGCCTTGGCAGGAACTAATGGGGATCCATAATAAACACCAGGAAGAGTAGCTGCTGCCTTGGCAGGAACTAATGGGGATCCATAATAAACCCCAGGAAGAGTAGCTGCTGCCTTGGTAGGAACTAATGGGGATTCATAATAAACCCCAGGAAGAGTAGCTGCTGCCTTGGTAGGAACTAATGGTGATCCATAATAAACCCCAGGAAGAGTAGCTGCTGCCTTGGTAGGAACTAATGGGGATCCATAATAAACCCCAGGAAGAGTAGCTTTTGCCTTGGCAACAGGAACTAATGGGGATTCATAATAAACCCCAGGAAGAGTAGCTGCTGCCTTGACAGGAACTAATATGGATCCATAATAAACCCCAGGAAGAGTAGTTGCTACCTTGGTAGGAACTAATGGGGATCCATAATAAACCCCAGGAAGAGTAGCTTTTGCCTTGGCAACAGGAACTAATGGGGATTCATAATAAACCCCAGGAAGAGTAGCTGCTGCCTTGACAGGAACTAATATGGATCCATAATAAACCCCAGGAAGAGTAGTTGCTACCTTGGCAGGAACTAATGGGGATTCATAATAATCCCCAGGAAGAGTAGCCCCTGCCTTGACAGGAACTAATGGGGATTCATAATAAACCCCAGGAAGAGTAGCTGCTGCCTTGACAGGAACTAACGGGGATCCATAATAAACCCCAGGAAGAGTAGCTGCTGCCTTGGCAGGAACTAATGGGGATCCATAATAAACCCCAGGAAGAGTAGCTGCTGCCTTGGCAGGAACTAATGGGGATCCATAATAAACCCCAGGAAGAGTAGCTGCTGCCTTGGCAGGAACTAATGGGGATCCATAATAAACCCCGGGAAGAGTAGCTGCTGCCTTGGCAGGAACTAATGGGGATCCATTATAAACCCCAGGAAGAGTAGCTGCTGCCTTGGCAGGAACTAATGGGGATCCATAATAAACACCAGGAAGAGTAGCTGCTGCCTTGGCAGGAACTAATGGGGATCCATAATAAACCCCAGGAAGAGTAGCTGCTGCCTTGGTAGGAACTAATGGGGATTCATAATAAACCCCAGGAAGAGTAGCTGCTGCCTTGGTAGGAACTAATGGTGATCCATAATAAACCCCAGGAAGAGTAGCTGCTGCCTTGGTAGGAACTAATGGGGATCCATAATAAACCCCAGGAAGAGTAGCTTTTGCCTTGGCAACAGGAACTAATGGGGATTCATAATAAACCCCAGGAAGAGTAGCTGCTGCCTTGACAGGAACTAATATGGATCCATAATAAACCCCAGGAAGAGTAGTTGCTACCTTGGCAGGAACTAATGGGGATTCATAATAATCCCCAGGAAGAGTAGCCGCTGCCTTGACAGGAACTAATGGGGATTCATAATAAACCCCAGGAAGAGTAGCTGCTGCCTTGACAGGAACTAACGGGGATCCATAATAAACCCCAGGAAGAGTAGCTGCTGCCTTGGCAGGAACTAATGGGGATCCATAATAAACCCCAGGAAGAGTAGCTGCTGCCTTGGCAGGAACTAATGGGGATTCATAATAAACCCCAGGAAGAGTAGCTTTTGCCTTGGCAACAGGAACTAATGGGGATTCATAATAAACCCCAGGAAGAGATCCATAATAAACCCCAGGAAGAGTAGCTGCTGCCTTGACAGGAACTAATATGGATCCATAATAAACCCCAGGAAGAGTAGTTGCTACCTTGGTAGGAACTAATGGGGATCCATAATAAACCCCAGGAAGAGTAGCTTTTGCCTTGGCAACAGGAACTAATGGGGATTCATAATAAACCCCAGGAAGAGTAGCTGCTGCCTTGACAGGAACTAATATGGATCCATAATAAACCCCAGGAAGAGTAGTTGCTACCTTGGCAGGAACTAATGGGGATTCATAATAATCCCCAGGAAGAGTAGATTCATAATAAACCCCGCTGCCTTGACAGGAACTAATGGGGATTCATAATAAACCCCAGGAAGAGTAGCTGCTGCCTTGACAGGAACTAACGGGGATCCATAATAAACCCCAGGAAGAGTAGCTGCTGCCTTGGCAGGAACTAATGGGGATCCATAATAAACCCCAGGAAGAGTAGCTGCTGCCTTGGCAGGAACTAATGGGGATCCATAATAAACCCCAGGAAGAGTAGCTGCTGCCTTGGCAGGAACTAATGGGGATCCATAATAAACCCCAGGAAGAGTAGCTGCTGCCTTGGCAGGAACTAATGGGGATCCATTATAAACCCCAGGAAGAGTAGCTGCTGCCTTGGCAGGAACTAATGGGGATCCATAATAAACACCAGGAAGAGTAGCTGCTGCCTTGGCAGGAACTAATGGGGATCCATAATAAACCCCAGGAAGAGTAGCTGCTGCCTTGGTAGGAACTAATGGGGATTCATAATAAACCCCAGGAAGAGTAGCTGCTGCCTTGGTAGGAACTAATGGTGATCCATAATAAACCCCAGGAAGAGTAGCTGCTGCCTTGGTAGGAACTAATGGGGATCCATAATAAACCCCAGGAAGAGTAGCTTTTGCCTTGGCAACAGGAACTAATGGGGATTCATAATAAACCCCAGGAAGAGTAGCTGCTGCCTTGACAGGAACTAATATGGATCCATAATAAACCCCAGGAAGAGTAGTTGCTACCTTGGCAGGAACTAATGGGGATTCATAATAATCCCCAGGAAGAGTAGCCGCTGCCTTGACAGGAACTAATGGGGATTCATAATAAACCCCAGGAAGAGTAGCTGCTGCCTTGACAGGAACTAACGGGGATCCATAATAAACCCCAGGAAGAGTAGCTGCTGCCTTGGCAGGAACTAATGGGGATCCATAATAAACCCCAGGAAGAGTAGCTGCTGCCTTGGCAGGAACTAATGGGGATTCATAATAAACCCCGGGAAGAGTAGCTGCTGCCTTGGCAGGAACTAATGGGGATCCATAATAAACCCCAGGAAGAGTAGCTGCTGCCTTTGCAGGAACTAATGGCGATCCATAATAAACCCCAGGAAGAGTAGCTGCTGCCTTGGCAGGAACTAATGGCGATCCATAATAAAACCCAGGAAGAGTAGCTGCTGCCTTGGCAGGAACTAATGGGGATCCATAATAAACCCCAGGAAGAGTAGCTGCTGCCTTGGCAGGAACTAATGGGGATTCATAGTAAACCCCAGGAAGAGTAGCTGCTGCCTTGGCAGGAACTAATGGGGATCCATAATAAACCGCAGGAAGAGTAGCTTCTGCCTTGACAGGAAATAATGGGGATCCATAATAAACCCCAGGAGAGTAGCTGCTGCCTTGGCATGAACTAATGGGGATTCATAATAAACCCCAGGAAGAGTAGCTGCTGCCTTGGCAGGAACTAATGGGGATCCATAATAAACCCCAGGAAGAGTAGCTTCTGCCTTGGCAACAGGAACTAATGGGGATTCATAATAAACCCCAGGAAGAGTAGTTGCTGCCTTGACAGGAACTAATATGGATCCATAATAAACCCTAGGAAGAGTAGCTGCTGCCTTGGCAGGAACTAATGGGGATCCATAATAAACGCCAGGAAGAGTAGCTGCTACCTTGGCAGGAACTAATGGGGATTCATAATAAACCCCAGGAAGAGTAGCCGCTGCCTTGACAGGAACTAATGGGGATTCATAATAAACCCCAGGAAGAGTAGCTGCTGCCTTGGCAGGAACTAATGGCGATCCATAATAAAACCCAGGAAGAGTAGCTGCTGCCTTGGCAGGAACTAATGGGGATCCATAATAAACCCCAGGAAGAGTAGCTGCTGCCTTGGCAGGAACTAATGGGGATTCATAGTAAACCCCAGGAAGAGTAGCTGCTGCCTTGGCAGGAACTAATGGGGATCCATAATAAACCGCAGGAAGAGTAGCTTCTGCCTTGACAGGAAATAATGGGGATCCATAATAAACCCCAGGAAGAGTAGCTGCTGCCTTGGCATGAACTAATGGGGATTCATAATAAACCCCAGGAAGAGTAGCTGCTGCCTTGGCAGGAACTAATGGGGATCCATAATAAACCCCAGGAAGAGTAGCTTCTGCCTTGGATTCATAATAAACCCCAGGAACTAATGGGGATTCATAATAAACCCCAGGAAGAGTAGTTGCTGCCTTGGCAGGACATAATAAACCCCAGGGGATCCACTAATAAACCCCAGGGATCCTGCCTTGGCAGGAATAATGGGGAACCACAGGAAGAGTAGTTGCTGCCTTGACAGGAACTAATGGGGATCCATAATAAATCCCAGAAAGAGTAGCTGCTGCCTTGGCAGGAACTAATGGGGATTCATAATAAACCCCAGGAAGAGTAGCTGCTGCATTGACAGGAACTAATGGGGATCCATAATAAACCCCAGGAAGAGTAGCTGCTGCCTTGACAGGAACTAATCGGGATCCATAATAAACCCCAGGAAGAGTAGCTGCTGCCTTGGCAGGAACTAATGGGGATCCATAATAAACCCCAGGAAGAGTAGCTGCTGCCTTGGCAGGAACTAATGGGGATCCATAATAAACCCCAGGAAGAGTAGCTGCTGCCTTGGCAGGAACTAATGGGGATCCATAATAAACCCAGGAAGAGTAGCTGCTGCCTTGGCAGGAACTAATGGGGATCCATAATAAAACCCCAGGAAGAGTAGCTGCTGCCTTGGCAGGAAATAATGGGGATCCATAATAAACCCCAGGAAGAGTAGCTGCTGCCTTGGCAGGAACTAATGGGGATCCATAATAAACCCCAGGAAGAGTAGCTTCTGCCTTGACAGGAAATAATGGGGATCCATAATAAACCCCAGGAAGAGTAGCTGCTGCCTTGGCAGGAACTAATGGGGATCCATAATAAACCCCAGGAAGAGTAGCTGCTGCCTTGGCAGGAAATAATGGGGATCCATAATAAACCACAGGAAGAGTAGCTGCTGCCTTGGCAGGAAATAATGGGGATCCATAATAAACCCCAGGAAGAGTAGCTGGCAGGAAACTAATGGGGATCCTGCCTTGGCAGGAAATAATGGGGATCCATAATAAACCACAGGAAGAGTAGCTGCTGCCTTGGCAGGAACTAATGGGGATCCATAATAAACCCCAGGAAGAGTAGCTTCTGCCTTGACAGGAAATAATGGGGATCCATAATAAACCCCAGGAAGAGTAGCTGCTACCTTGGCAGGAAATAATGGGGATCCATAATAAACCCCAGGAAGAGTAGCTGCTACCTTGGCAGGAAATAATGGGGATCCATAATAAACCCCAGGAAGAGTAGCTGCTGCCTTGGCAGGAAATAATGGGGATCCATAATAAACCCCAGGAAGAGTAGCTGCTGCCTTGGCAGGAAATAATGGGGATCCATAATAAACCCCAGGAAGAGTAGCTGCTGCCTTGGCAGGAACTAATGGGGATCCATAATAAACCCCAGGAAGAGTAGCTGCTGCCTTGGCAGGAACTAATGGGGATCCATAATAAACCCCAGGAAGAGTAGCTGCTGCCTTGGCAGGAACTAATGGGGATCCATAATAAACCCCAGGAAGAGTAGCTGCTGCCTTGGCAGGAAATAATGGGGATCCATAATAAACCCCAGGAAGAGTAGCTGCTGCCTTGGTAGGAACTAATGGGGATCCATAATAAACCCCAGGAAGAGTAGCTGCTGCCTTGGCAGGAAATAATGGGGATCCATAATAAACCCCAGGAAGAGTAGCTGCTGCCTTGGCAGGAACTAATGGGGATCCATAATAAACCCCAGGAAGAGTAGCTGCTGCCTTGGCAGGAACTAATGGGGATCCATAATAAACCCCAGGAAGAGTAGCTGCTGCCTTGGCAGGAACTAATGGGGATCCATAATAAACCCCAGGAAGAGTAGCTGCTGCCTTGGCAGGAAATAATGGGGATCCCTAATAAATACAAACGTCAAATGTGTCAACAATATTATCTCAACACTTAGTCAATAAAGTAGACTAAATAAATGAATTAGTCTGTTTAGATTATGTACAAATGTTAACAAGAACAAGATGTGCTTGGACCATATTCCCTTGGGTATAATGATCGTGACCCATTCCAAATTAATCCTCAGTTTAAAGCCAGAGTCCTTAGTCACTCCATCCATTTTGAACTTAACGACATCTACACATTTGATTGTTGAAGAATATCACTTATAAATGCTTTGTGAGCTTAGTTCAACTGTCACACTCCGTGAGAACCCCAAAATATAAGATTATTTTACTCCAATGTTTGTAAACAATGTAAACGTAAAAACAAATACTTTATTGCCTGAAAACATGGTTCAGACTATAATGTTGATGTTGTGGATGGTCAGTCCTTGTATCCATAGCGCTGTCTGTTGATATCATGGATGGTCAGTCCTTGTATCCATAGCGCTGTCTGTTGATATCATGGATCATGGATCATGGAGAGGGGAGAGAGAGAGAGAGAGAGAGAGAGAGAGAGAGAGAGAGCAGTTAAAGTAGAAAGTCCAGACCATGACATTTCAGTCTATAGAACTCTCACACCTCACAACCAAAAATGAATATGCCAATATTTGTATACAATGAGCCACAATTGGGGCAGTGTGCCATTGCCATTTCATGTGTGAAATATTTGGTAAAAGCTGAATTAGCAATAGTCAACCAGAGATACTTTTGAAAAACTAGATTACTTCTTGGATTACTTTTCAGAAAGGATGTTTACAAAAACATAAAATCAGAATTGAACAAAGGCGCAAATTGAAGTTAACTCCACCTGAGTGAGCCTGAACACCAATCAGAGACCACTATGATGACACACCAAGTGATGACCACCAATCAGAGACCACTTTGATGACACACCAAATGCGTTTGATGGATCCTTTTTTTGTCTTCTCATGCCTCTTAAGGGGGAAAGTAATCCAAAAAGTAATCAGATTACATTACTTTGTTTGGGTAATTCAAAAGTTATGCTACTGATTCCAGTTTTGGACAGGTAATGGATTACAATTAGAAAGTAATCTACCCAACCCTGACTGACCAGCGGGGAGCAGTTGGTCCCGGGGGCGTTGGTTTCACTGAAGTTTCAAAACCTCCTTTCAGTCGTAGTTAGTGACAGAGAGAGAGCGAGAGAGAGAGAGAGAGATAGAGGTGTTTTGTGTCAAGAGGATTTCCATTGAAATGGAGTGCTTCAGTGTTTTCGTTCAGTTGATGTTGGTAAGCGTTGCCTCTGCTGGGATAGATGGAATACATTGGACATATACAGGTACGTATTTATTAATTTATGACCTATTCCCTTTCAGTTTTCAGTTAAGTCTTAAACTCGTTTAAAAAAACAAATGTTCTTCATTTCAATTCATTATTAATGTATTAAAGATAATGAACTCTACTTTAACTCTGAAGAACGATGAAGAGAAAGAGTTGGAGAATATAATAACAGTGACCGACCCAACGTTTTTTGCCATGTGTTATTGCTGGTTAAATCAGTCGTCGTGATGACAAGCAGGAACCAAACATGATGATCAGGCCCTGTACGTGATTATAGCTATGGAAGATTGGTAGGTCATTAACGTAGTGTGTGTAACGTCTGTACCTTTCAACCTGTCATTTGGTTCATGCTGCAGAGTACTACCTCTCTTACAAACCACCGGTCAGACATGTGTTGTTGTTGTTGTTGTTGTTGTTTTGTGATTACACCAAGGTGTTGTGAAGGTATGCCTACAGAGAGAACAGTAGGACTTTATACAATATCAGTCGTGTCCTCCCCCCCCCCCTTTTCTTCCCCAACTGTCTGCTTGGAATATAGTTGGACGCGTGGGCAGCCAATGAAAATATTGTGGCCAAGTTTACATTGTTTCATTCTTTGTCGTCATTCGTTGTTCTAATCCACCCGCGGCATTCCGTTTGTCCCTACGTCAGAAGGGGCCCTGGACCAAGTGCACTGGGCGGAGAACTATCCTGCGTGTGGTGGTCGGAAACAGTCCCCCATTGACATCCAGAGGCAGAACGTGCGACACAACCCCCACATGATACAGCTGGAGCTCACCGGATATGATGCTCAGAAGGGTAACTTCCTCATGAAAAACAACGGACACTCAGGTAAAAAATAAATAAAAAAGTAGTGGGATGATGTCTGAAAAAAAAAAAGTAATGGGATGATGTCTGAAAAAAAAAAGTAATGGGATGATGTCTGAAAAAAAAAGTAATGGGATGATGTCTGAAAAAAAAAAAAAAAAGTAATCGGATGATGTCTGAAATAAAAATAAAAAAGTAGTGGGATGATGTCTGAAAAAAATAAAAAAAAAGTAATGGGATGATGTCTGAAATAAAAAATAAAAAAAGTAATGGGATGATGTCTGAAATAAAAATAAAAAAGTCGTGGGATGATGTCTGAAATAAAAATAAAAAAGTCGTGGGATGATGTCTGAAATAAAAAATTAAAAAAGTAGTGGGATGATGTCTGAAAAAAAAAAAAAAAAAGTAGTGGGATGATGTCTGAAATCAAATTTTTAAAAGTAGTGGGATGATGTCTGAAATAAAAATAAAAAAGTAGTGGGATGATGTCTGAAATTAAAAATAAAAAAGTAGTGGGATGATGTCTGAAATTAAAAATAAAAAAGTAGTGGGATGATGTCTGAAATAAAAATAAAAAAGTAGTGGGATGATGTCTGAAATTAAAAATAAAAAAGTAGTGGGATGATGTCTGAAATTAAAAATAAAAAAGTAGTGGGATGATGTCTGAAATAAAAAATAAAAAAGTAGTGGGATGATGTCTGAAATAAAAAATAAAAAAGTAGTGGGATGATGTCTGAAATAAAAATAAAAAAGTAGTGGGATGATGTCTGAAATAAAAAATAAAAAAGTAGTGGGATGATGTCTGAAATAAAAAAGTAGTGGGATGATGTCTGAAATAAAAAATTAAAAAAGTAGTGGGATGATGTCTGAAATAAAAAATAAAAAAGTGTTGGGATGATGTCTGGAAAAAAAAAGTAATGGGATGATGTCTGAAAAAAAAAGTAATGGGATGATGTCTGAAATAAAAATAAAAAAGTAGTGGGATGATGTCTGAAATAAAAAATAAAAAAAGTAATGGGATGATGTCTGAAATAAAAATAAAAAAGTAGTGGGATGATGTCTGAAATAAAAATAAAAAAGTCGTGGGATGATGTCTGAAATAAAAAATTAAAAAAGTAATGGGATGATGTCTGAAATAAAAATAAAAAAGTAGTGGGATGATGTCTGAAATAAAAATAAAAAAGTCGTGGGATGATGTCTGAAATAAAAATTTTAAAAAGTAGTGGGATGATGTCTGAAAAAAAAAAGAAAAAAGTAGTGGGATGATGTCTGAAAAAAAAAGAGTAATGGGATGATGTCTGAAAAAAAAAAGTAATGGGATGATGTCTGAAATAAAAATAAAAAAGTAGTGGGATGATGTCTGAAAAAAAGAAAAAAGTAATGGGATGATGTCTGAAATAAAAATAAAAAAGTAGTGGGATGATGTCTGAAATAAAAAATTAAAAAAGTAATGGGATGATGTCTGAAATAAAAAATAAAAAAGTAGTGGGATGATGTCTGAAATAAAAAATAAAAAAGTAGTGGGATGATGTCTGAAATAAAAATAAAAAAGTAGTGGGATGATGTCTGAAATAAAAAATAAAAAAGTAGTGGGATGATGTCTGAAATAAAAAAGTAGTGGGATGATGTCTGAAAAAAAAAAAAAAAAAGTAGTGGGATGATGTCTGAAATAAAAAATAAAAAAGTGTTGGGATGATGTCTGGAAAAAAAAAGTAATGGGATGATGTCTGAAAAAAAAAGGTAATGGGATGATGTCTGAAATAAAAATAAAAAAGTAGTGGGATGATGTCTGAAAAAAAAAAAAAAGTAATGGGATGATGTCTGAAATAAAAATAAAAAAGTAGTGGGATGATGTCTGAAATAAAAAATAAAAAAAGTAATGGGATGATGTCTGAAATAAAAATAAAAAAGTAGTGGGATGATGTCTGAAATAAAAATAAAAAAGTCGTGGGATGATGTCTGAAATAAAAAATAAAAAAAGTAATGGGATGATGTCTGAAATAAAAATAAAAAAGTAGTGGGATGATGTCTGAAATAAAAATAAAAAAGTCGTGGGATGATGTCTGAAATAAAAATTTTAAAAAGTAGTGGGATGATGTCTGAAAAAAAAAAAAGTAGTGGGATGATGTCTGAAATCAAATTTTTAAAAGTAGTGGGATGATGTCTGAAATAAAAAAAAATAAAAGTAGTGGGATGATGTCTGAAATAAAAAATAAAAAAGTAGTGGGATGATGTCTGAAAAAAAAAAGTAATGGGATGATGTCTGAAATAAAAATAAAAAAGTAGTGGGATGATGTCTGAAATAAAAATAAAAAAGTAATGGGATGATGTCTGAAATAAAAAATAAAAAAGTAATGGGATGATGTCTGGGAAAAAAAAAAAAAGTAATGGGATGATGTCTGAAATAAAAATAAAAAAAGTAGTGGGATGATGTCTGAAATAAAAATAAAAAAGTAGTGGGATGATGTCTGAAAAGAAAAAGTAGTGGGATGATGTCTGAAATAAAAATAAAAAAGTAGTGGGATGATGTCTGAAAAAAAAAAGTAGTGGGATGATGTCTGAAATCAAATTTTAAAAAGTAGTGGGATGATGTCTGAAATTAAAAAGTAGTGGGATGATGTCTGAAATAAAAAATAAAAAGGTCGTGGGATGATGTCTGAAAAAAAAAGAAGTAGTGGGATGATGTCTGAAATAAAAATAAAAAAGTCGTGGGATGATGTCTGAAATTAAAATGTAGTTGGATGATGTCTGAAATTAAAAAGTAGTGGGATGATGTCTGAAATAAAAATAAAAAAGTTGTGGGATGATGTCTGAAATTAAAAAGTAGTTGGATGATGTCTGAAATTAAAAAGTAGTGGGATGATGTCTGAAATAAAAATAAAAAAGTCGTGGGATGATGTCTGAAAAAAAAAAAAGTAGTGGGATGATGTCTGATTTTTTTATATATTTTTTTATCATATTCCCAGTTTTAGTCTATACTGTTTTATTATATTGAATGAACAGTCTATACGTTTTGAAAACAACTATGGCAACAATAACATCTTTGGAAAATAAAAGAGATCCGCACACTCTAAGAGCTCAGATGCAAAAATGTAATACCAACGTTTCGACTGCCAAGCTGTCTTCATCAGGGTATAACAAGAACATCTTTAACAAATGTATCTAAATTAAGTTAGGATTTGCTTCCTTTAACAACGAGACTACTCAAATTGTGATCCTGTGTGACTCAGCGGGTAGAGCAAGGCACTTGCAAAAAGGCAAGAAATGTGTGTTTGATTCCAGCTGAGGCCACCCACGGGTATGCACGCGTGACTTGCTTTGGATATAAAGCAGTGGCTTATGTCATAATTATTGAAAAAAAACGTCTTCTTGTGTTGTGTCCAGTTGAAATCGTCCTCCCTCCCAGCATGGTGATCACCAAGGGTCTCCCCGGGCACTACACGGCCGTCCAGATGCACCTCCACTGGGGCGGCTGGGACCTGGAGGAGAGCGGGGCAGAGCACACCCTGGATGGCATCAGATACATGGCAGAGGTGGGCTAGTGCTAGAGATACACCCCCCCCCCCAAAAAAAGACTAATGTACTCTTTCTAAAGGGTGTAAAACAACCAATAGAGGTGGGCTAGTGCTAGAGATACACCCCCCCCCCCAAAAAAAAAAGACTAATGTACTCTTTCTAAAGGGTGTAAAACAACCAATAGAGGTGGGCTAGTGCTAGAGATACACCCCCCAAAAGACTAATGTACTGTTTCTAGAGGGTGTAAAACAACCAAGAGGTGGGCTAGTGCTAGAGATACACCCCCCCCAAAAAAAAGACTAATGTACTGTTTCTAGAGGGTGTAAAACAACCAATAGAGGTGGGCTAGTGCTAGAGATACACCCCCCCCAAAAGACTAATGTACTGTTTCTAAAGGGTGTAAAACAACCAATAGAGGTGGGCTAGTGCTAGAGATACACCCCCCCCCCAAAAGACTAATGTACTGTTTCTAAAGGGTGTAAAACAACCAATAGAGGTGGGCTAGTGCTAGAGATACACCCCCCCCCCCCCAAAGACTAATGTACTGTTTCTAGAGGGTGTAAAACAACCAATAGAGGTGGGCTTGACTTGACCATAGTGGGCCTCAACAGCAGTGTTTGTGCCATCATGACACTCTTTGCCACTCCTTGTCATTCCAACATCACAAGGAGTTGACCTGATAGCACTAACAGATCTGGGACCAGTAATTCTGACCGCTACCTCAACAGTGCATCTCAGTAGTACTGATCTGGGACCAGGCTACAGCTACCTCAACAGTGCATCTCAGTAGTACTGATCTGGGACCAGGCTACATGTAACGCGCTGACGTTAGAGATCCTTATTATTCTCTATGTTTGGTTAGGTCAGGGTGTGACTCGGGTGGGGAAGTCTATGTTTTCTATTTCTGTGTGTTTGGCCGTGTGTGTGTGGTTCTCAATCAGAGGCAGCTGTCTATCGTTGTCTCTGATTGGGGATCATATATAAGTTTTCTCTTGTTTTCTGTTTAGTGTCTGTGCCTGACAGAACTGTTCGCGGTCGTCTTTTGTCTTTGTTGTTTTGTTTTGGTGTCATCAAGAAAAAGACGATGTACGCCTACCATGCTGTGCCTTGGTCCACTGTTCATTCTACAAACGAGGGCCGTTAGACTACAGCTACCTCAACAGTGCTCTTCTATTCAAGGACTCATTTATTTGGTTTTGATGTTCCTGGAGGATCCTAGGGCCTGTACTAAAGTTAGCCTCTTGGTTGCTAGAGGGACATGGGGCCTGTACTAAAGTTATCCTCTTGGTTCCTGGAGGAACATGGGGCCTGTACTAAAGTTATCCTCTTGGTTCCTGGAGGGACATGGGGCCTGTACTAAAGTTATCCTCTTGGTTCCTGGAGGATCCTAGGGCCTATACTAAAGTTATCCTCTTGGTTCCTAGAGGACCATGGGGCCTGTACTAAAGTTATCCTCTTGGTTCCTAGAGGGACATGGGGCCTGTACTAAAGTTATCCTCTTGGTTCCTAGAGGGACATGGGGCCTGTACTAAAGTTAGCCTCTTGGTTCCTAGAGGAACATGGGGCCTGTACTAAAGTTATCCTCTTGGTTCCTGGAGGAACATGGGGCCTATACTAAAGTTAGCCTCTTGGTTGCTAGAGGGACATGGGGCCTGTACTAAAGTTATCCTCTTGGTTCCTAGAGGAACATGGGGCCTGTACTAAAGTTATCCTCTTGGTTCCTGGAGGAACATGGGGCCTATACTAAAGTTAGCCTCTTGGTTGCTAGAGGGACATGGGGCCTGTACTAAAGTTATCCTCTTGGTTCCTAGAGGACCATGGGGCCTGTACTAAAGTTATCCTCTTGGTTCCTAGAGGGACATGGGGCCTGTACTAAAGTTATCCTCTTGGTTCCTAGAGGGACATGGAGCCTGTACTAAAGTTATCCTCTTGGTTCCTGGAGGAACATGGGGCCTGTACTAAAGTTAGCCTCTTGGTTCCTGGAGGATCCTAGGGCCTGTACTAAAGTTATCCTCTTGGTTCCTAGAGGGACATGGAGCCTGTACTAAAGTTATCCTCTTGGTTCCTGGAGGAACATGGGGCCTGTACTAAAGTTAGCCTCTTGGTTCCTGGAGGATCCTAGGGCCTGTACTAAAGTTATCCTCTTGGTTCCTAGAGGGACATGGAGCCTGTACTAAAGTTATCCTCTTGGTTCCTGGAGGAACATGGGGCCTGTACTAAAGTTATCCTCTTGGTTCCTGGAGGAACATGGGGCCTGTACTAAAGTTAGCCTCTTGGTTCCTGGAGGATCCTAGGGCCTGTACTAAAGTTATCCTCTTGGTTCCTAGAGGGACATGGAGCCTGTACTAAAGTTATCCTCTTGGTTCCTGGAGGAACATGGGGCCTGTACTAAAGTTATCCTCTTGGTTCCTGGAGGAACATGGAGCCTGTACTAAAGTTATCCTCTTGGTTCCTAGAGGGACATGGGGCCTGTACTAAAGTTATCCTCTTGGTTCCTGGAGGAACATGGGGCCTATACTAAAGTTATCCTCTTGGTTCCTAGAGGGACATGGGGCCTGTACTAAAGTTATCCTCTTGGTTCCTAGAGGACCATGGGGCCTGTACTAAAGTTATCCTCTTGGTTCCTGGAGGAACATGGGGCCTGTACTAAAGTTATCCTCTTGGTTGCTAGAGGGACATGGGGCCTGTACTAAAGTTATCCTCTTGGTTCCTAGAGGGACATGGGGCCTGTACTAAAGTTATCCTCTTGGTTGCTAGAGGGACATGGGGCCTGTACTAAAGTTGTCGAACGTTGCCGGTCTTGGGCTGCTTTCTCACCCTCTAGCCATGACAAGTGGATCTTCTTGAGTTGTTGTATGGATAAAGTACAGATTCGTTTTTAGTCACTCGGATTTTCTCAAACTGAATAATTGCTGCATAAACATTGTATATGGTGGGTTCCCTTCCGACAGGTTCAGCAATTGGAGCAACTTACAATTCTGATAAACAATGAGGTCATAGGTCAATTAGGACATGACTAATTTGTAGCCTAGTAGGCCTGTCTAAACTGGGGGTTTTGAGCAAAATTATCATTATTTGACTAATGGTGTGGGTCTCGAGAACCAAAACAATGGGCCTGTGTGTTAGAAATGTCTGGGCAGATTTCTGGTCCCAATTATTCCTTGTGAACAATGTATTTGTTTTCTTTGTCCTCTGTGTTTGCAGCTCCACGTTGTCCATTATAACTCTGATAAGTACAAGAGCTTTCAAGAGGCCAGCGACAAGCCCGACGGACTGGCAGTTCTAGCCTTCTTCTTCGAGGTGAGATCTGGAGATCTGAGATCTGGTTCTCCATCTTCTTTTACTTCTTCTTCTTCTTATTATTATTTAGGTCCCGCTTTAAATGGCGTTCAGCTAATAAAGCCTTCATAAAGCCTTCATAAAGCCTTCATAATGCCTTCATAAAGCCTTCATAAAGCCTTCATAAAGCCTTCATAATGCCTTCATAATGCCTTCATAAAGCCTTCATAAAGCCTTCATAATGCCTTCATAATGCCTTCATAAGCACCACATAAATGTATTACAAAGCATCTATAACCGTATGTCATAAATGTGGCATAACTGTGTGACATAATCATCTATGTCGAATGTGATATACAGTTGAAGTCGGAAGTTTACCTTAGCCAAATACATTTAAACTCAGTTTTTCACATTCCTGACATTTAATCCTAGTGAATATTCCCTGTCTTAGGTCAGTTAGGATCACCACTTTATTTTAAAAATGTGAAATGTCAGAATAATAGTAGAGAGATTTATTTATTTCAGCTTTTACTTCTTTCATCACATTCCCAGTGGGTCAGAAGTTTACATACACTCAATTAGTATTTGGTAGCATTGCCTCTTTATTGTTTAGTTTGGGTCAAACGTTTCGGGTAGCTTCCCACAATAAGTTGGGTGAATTTTGGCCCATTCCTCCTGACAGAGCTGGTGTAACTGAGTCAGGTTTGTAGGCCTTCTTGCTCGCACATGCTTTTTCAGTTCTGCCCACAAATTTTCTATAGGATTGAGGTCAGGGCTTTGTGCTGGCCACCCCAATACCTTGACTTTGTTGTCCTTAAGCCATTTTGCCTCAACTTTGAAAGTATGCTTGGTGTCATTGTCCATTTGGAAGACCCATTTGCGACTTCCTGACTGATGTCTTGCTTGAGATGTTGCTTCAATATATCCACATAATTTTCCTCCCTCATGATGCCATTTATTTTGTGAAGTGCACCAGTCCCTCCTGCAGCAAAGCACCCCCACAACATGATGCTGCCACCCCGTGCTTCATGGTTAGGATTGCTCCCAAGGATGAACCAGACTTGTGGAGGTCTGCAATTTTTTTTCTGAGGTCTTGGCTGATTTCTTTTGATTTTCCCATGATGTCAAGCAAATAGGCAGTGAGTTTGAAGGTAGGCCTTGAAATACATCCACAGGTACACTTCCAATTGACTCAAGTGATGTCAATTAGCCTAACAGAAGCTTCTAAAGCCATGACATCATTTTCTGGAATTTTCCATGCTGTTTAAAGGCACAGTCAACTTAGTGTATTTAAACTTCTGACCCACTGGAATTGTCATACAGTCGTTTATAAGTGAAATAATCTGCCTGTAAACAATTGTTGGAAAAATGACTTGTGTCGTACACAAAGTAGATGTCCTCACCGACTTGCCAAAACTATAGTTTGTTTAACAACAAATTTGTGGAGTGGTTGAAAAAGGAGTTTTAATGACTCCAACCTAAGTGTATGTAAACTTCCAACTTCAACTGTTTACATGTGATTTATAAAGGGGGACATGCTGTGAAAGGGAAGGCATGTTAGTCACATGACATCTAATCTCATTCCTAGACACTTCGGCCCAAATGCGCTGTTCTGGTGGACCAACTCCTCAAACTTGGGCTTCATTAGTTAGGGTTTGTTTTAAAATCACATTTTAATAAGGTCAATTGTGCAAAGAGAATGGGTGGGGTTTAGCCATATTTATGACATTTGTGGCTGTGTTAACTAGTGACGACCAGGGGGATTGTTTTTGCTAGCAAAGGACATATCCTGATGACAAATACTTTACTCAGTGAGGTCACTCCCATATAATTCTATGGCCACTCCCACTATGACCAACTCTGAATGGTTGATATCCCAGGCTGATATGTGCTGTGTGTTCAATAACCTGGAGACGACGTAACACCTTGATGAAAGCCCCCAACCTACAGAAACACCTTGATGAAAGCCCCCAACCTACAGAAACACCTTGATGAAAGCCCCCAACCTACAGAAACACCTTGATGAAAGCCCCCTACCTACAGAAACACCTTGATGAAAGCCCTCAACCTACAGAAACACTAACCTTTATGAAACCCCCCAACCTACAGAAACACCTTGATGAAAGCCCCCGACCTACAGAAACACTAACCTTGATGAAAGGCCCCAACCTACAGAAACACTAACCTTGATGAAAGCCCCCGACCTACAGAAACACTAACCATGATGAAAGCCCCCAACCTACAGAAACACCTTGATGAAAGCCCCCAACCTACAGAAACACCTTGATGAAAGCCCCCCAACCTAAAGAAACATTAACATTGATGAAAGCCCCCAACCTACAGAAACACTAACCATGATGAAAGCCCCCAACCTACAGAAACACTAACCTTGATGAAAGCCCCCAACCTAAAGAAACACCTTGATGAAAGCCCCCAACCTACAGAAACACTAACCTTGATGAAAGCCCCCAACCTACAGAAACACTAACCTTGATGAAAGCCCCCAACCTACAGAAACACCTTGATGAAAGCCCTCAACCTACAGAAACACTAACCTTGATGAAAGAAACCTAAAGAAACACCTTGATGAAAACCTACAGAAACACTAACTTTTGATGAAAGCCCCCAACCTACAGAAACACTAACCTTGATGAAAGCCCCCAACCTACAGAAACACTAACCTTGATGAAAGCCCCCAACCTATAGAAACAGAAACACATACAGAAACACCTTGATGAAAGCCCCCAACCTACAGAACACTAACCTTGATGAAAGCCCCCAACCTACAGAAACACTTGATAACCTGAAACACCTTGAAAGCCCCCAACCTACAGAAACACCTTGATGAAAGCCCCAACCTACAGAAACACCTTGATGAAAGCCCCCAACCTTGATGAAAGCCCCCAACCTACAGAAACACTAACCTTGATGAAAGCCCCCAACCTACAGAAAACTAACCTTGATGAAAGCCCCCAACCTACAGAAACACTAACCTTGATGAAAGCCCCCAACCTACAGAAACACTAACCTTGATGAAAGCCCCAACCTACAGAAACACCTTGATGAAAGCCCCCAACCTACAGAAAACACCTTGATGAAAGCCCCCAACCTACAGAAACACTAACCTTGATGAAAGCCCCCAACCTACAGAAAACTAACCTTGATGAAAGCCCCCAACCTACAGAAACACTAACCTTGATGAAAGCCCCAACCTACAGAAACACCTTGATGAAAGCCCCCAACCTACAGAAAACTAACCTGATGAAAGCCCCCAATACAAACTAACCTTGATGAAAGCCCCCAACCTACAGAAACACTAACCTTGATGAAAGCCCACAAACCTAAGAAACACCTTGATGAAAGCCCCGACCTACAGAAACACTAACCTTGATGAAAGCCCCCAACCTAAAAAACTAACCTTGATGAAAGCCCCCAACCTACAGAAAACTAACCTTGATGAAAGCCCCCAACCTACAGAAACACTAACCTTGATGAAAGCCCCAACCTACAGAAACACTAACCTTGATGAAAGCCCCCAAACCTGAAGAAACACTAACCTTGATGAAAGCCCCCAACCTACAGAAACACTAACCTTGATGAAAGCCCCCAACCTACAGAAACACTAACCTTGATGAAAGCCCCAACCTACAGAAACACTAACCTTGATGAAAGCCCCAACCTACAGAAAGAAACACCTTGATGAAAGCCCCCCAACCTGACAGAAACACTAACCTTGATGAAAGCCCCCAACCTAAAGAAACACTAACCTTGATGAAAGCCCCCCAACCTACAGAAACACTAACCTTGATGAAAGCCCCCAACCTACAGAAACACCTTGATGAAAGCCCTCAACCTACAGAAACACTAACCTTTATGAAAGCCCCAACCTACAGAAACACCTTGATGAAAGCCCCCAAACCTAAAGAAACACTAACCTTGATGAAAGCCCCAACCTACAGAAACACTAACCTTGATGAAAGCCCCAACCTACAGAAACACTAACCATGATGAAAGCCCCCAACCTACAGAAACACCTTGATGAAAGCCCCCAACCTACAGAAACCTTGATGAAAGCCCCCAACCTAAAGAAACACCTTGATGAAAGCCCCCAACCTACAGAAACACTAACCTTGATGAAAGCCCCAACCCCCAACCTACCAAACAGAAACAACCTAACACTAACCTTGATGAAAGCCCCCAACCTACAGAAACACTAACCTTGATGAAAGCCCCCAACCTACAGAAACACTTGATGAAAGCCCCCAACCTACAGAAACACCTTGATGAAAGAAAGCCCCCAACCTACAGAAACACTAACCTTGATGAAAGCCCCCAACCAACCTGAAAGCCCCCAACCAGAAACACTAACCTTGATGAAAGCCCCAACCTACAGAAACACTAACCTTGATGAAAGCCCCCCCAGAAAACCTGAAAGCCCCAAAAGAAACACCTTGATGAAAGCCCCCAACCTACAGAAACACTAACCTTGATGAAAGCCCCCAACCTACAGAAACACCTTGATGAAAGCCCCCCAACCTACAGAAACACTAACCTTGATGAAAGCCCCCAACCAAACCTGAAAGCCCCAACCTAAGAAACACTAACCTTGATGAAAGCCCCCAACCTACAGAAACACTAACCTTGATGAAAGCCCCCAACCTAAGAAACACCTTGATGAAAGCCCCCAACCTACAGAAACACTAACCTTGATGAAAGCCCCCAACCTACAGAAACACTAACCTTGATGAAAGCCCCCAACCTACAGAAACACCTTGATGAAAGCCCCAACCTACAGAAACACTAACCTTGATGAAAGCCCCCAACCCAGAAACACCTGAAAGCCCCCAAACCTACAGAAACACGAACCTTGATGAAAGCCCCCAACCTACAGAAACACTAACCTTGATGAAAGCCCCCAACCTAAAGAAACACCTTGATGAAAGCCCCCCCAACCTACAGAAACACTAACCTTGATGAAAGCCCCCAACCTACAGAAACACTAACCTTGATGAAAGCCCCCCAAACCTAAAGAAACACCTTGATGAAAGCACCCAGAAACCTAACAGAAACACTAACCTTGATGAAAGCCCCCGACCTACAGAAACACTAACCTTGATGAAAGCCCCCAAACCTGAAGAAACACTAACCTTGATGAAAGCCCCCAACCTACAGAAACACTAACCTTGATGAAAGCCCCAACCTCAGAAACACCTTGATGAAAGCCCCAACCTACAGGAAACACTAACCTTGATGAAAGCCCCCAACCTACAGAAACACTAACCTTGATGAAAGCCCCCAACCTACAGAAACACTAACCTTGATGAAAGCCCCCAACCTCAGAAACACCTTGATGAAAGCCCCCAACCTACAGAAACACTAACCTTGATGAAAGCCCCCAACCTACAGAAACACCTTGATGAAAGCCCCCAACCTACAGAAACACTAACCTTGATGAAAGCCCCCAACCTATAGAAACACGAACCTTGATGAAAGCCCCCAACCTACAGAAACACTAACCTTGATGAAAGCCCCCAACCTACAGAAACACCTTGATGAAAGCCCCGACCTACAGAAACACTAACCTTGATGAAAGCCCCCAACCTATAGAAACACTAACCTTGATGAAAGCCCCCAACCTACAGAAACACTAACCTTGATGAAAGCCCCAACCTACAGAAACACTAACCTTGATGAAAGCCCCAAACCTAAAGAAACACCTTGATGAAAGCCCCGACCTACAGAAACACTAACTTTGATGAAAGCCCCCAACCTACAGAAACACTAACCTTGATGAAAGCCCCCAACCTACAGAAACACTAACCTTGATGAAAGCCCCCAACCTATAGAAACACCTTGATGAAAGCCCCCAACCTACAGAAACACCTTGATGAAAGCCCCCAACCTACAGAAACACCTTGATGAAAGCCCCCAACCTACAGAAACACTAACCTTGATGAAAGCCCCCAACCTACAGAAACACCTTGATGAAAGCCCCCAACCTTCAGAAACACTAACCTTGATGAAAGCCCCCAACCTAAAGAAACACCTTGATGAAAGCCCCCAACCTACAGAAACACTAACCTTGATGAAAGCCCCCAACCTACAGAAACACTAACCTTGATGAAAGCCCCCAACCTACAGAAACACCTTGATGAAAGCCCTCAACCTACAGAAACACTAACCTTGATGAAAGCCCCCAAACCTAAAGAAACACCTTGATGAAAGCCCCCGACCTATAGAAACACTAACTTTGATGAAAGCCCCCAACCTACAGACACACTAACCTTGATGAAAGCCCCCAACCTACAGAAACACCTTGATGAAAGCCCCCAACCTACAGAAACACCTTGATGAAAGCCCCCAACCTACAGAAACACTAACCTTGATGAAAGCCCCCAACCTACAGAAACACCTTGATGAAAGCCCCCAACCTACAGAAACACTAACCCTGATGAAAGCCCCCAACCTAAAGAAACACCTTGATGAAAGCCCCCAACCTACAGAAACACTAACCTTGATGAAAGCCCCCCAACCTACAGAAACACTAACCTTGATGAAAGCCCCCAACCTACAGAAACACTAACCTTGATGAAAGCCCCCAAACCTAAAGAAACACCTTGATGAAAGCCCCCGACCTACAGAAACACTAACCTTGATGAACGCCCCGACCTACAGAAACACTAACCTTGATGAAAGCCCCAAACCTGAAGAAACACTAACCTTAATGAAAGCCCCCAACCTACAGAAACACTAACCTTGATGAAAGCCCCAACCTCAGAAACACCTTGATGAAAGCCCCCAACCTACAGAAACACTAACCTTGATGAAAGCCCCCAACCTACAGAAACACTAACCTTGATGAAAGCCCCAACCTACAGAAACACCTTGATGAAAGCCCCAACCTACAGAAACACTAACCTTGATGAAAGCCCCCAAACCTATAGAAACACGAACCTTGATGAAAGCCCCAACCTACAGAAACACTAACCTTGATGAAAGCCCCCAACCTAAAGAAACACCTTGATGAAAGCCCCCAACCTACAGAAACACTAACCTTGATGAAAGCCCCCAACCTACAGAAACACTAACCTTGATGAAAGCCCCCAAACCTAAAGAAACACCTTGATGAAAGCACCCGACCTACAGAAACACTAACCTTGATGAACGCCCCCGACCTACAGAAACACTAACCTTGATGAAAGCCCCCAAACCTGAAGAAACACTAACCTTGATGAAAGCCCCCAACCTACAGAAACACTAACCTTGATGAAAGCCCCCAACCTCAGAAACACCTTGATGAAAGCCCCCAACCTACAGGAACACTAACCTTGATGAAAGCCCCCAACCTACAGAAACACTAACCTTGATGAAAGCCCCCAACCTACAGAAACACTAACCTTGATGAAAGCCCCAACCTCAGAAACACCTTGATGAAAGCCCCCAACCTACAGAAACACTAACCTTGATGAAAGCCCCCAACCTACAGAAACACCTTGATGAAAGCCCCCAACCTACAGAAACACTAACCTTGATGAAAGCCCCGACCTATAGAAACACGAACCTTGATGAAAGCCCCCAACCTACAGAAACACTAACCTTGATGAAAGCCCCCAACCTACAGAAACACCTTGATGAAAGCCCCCGACCTACAGAAACACTAACCTTGATGAAAGCCCCCGACCTATAGAAACACTAACCTTGATGAAAGCCCCCAACCTACAGAAACACTAACCTTGATGAAAGCCCCCAACCTACAGAAACACTAACCTTGATGAAAGCCCCCAAACCTAAAGAAACACCTTGATGAAAGCCCCCGACCTACAGAAACACTAACTTTGATGAAAGCCCCCAACCTACAGAAACACTAACCTTGATGAAAGCCCCCAACCTACAGAAACACTAACCTTGATGAAAGCCCCCAACCTATAGAAACACCTTGATGAAAGCCCCAACCTACAGAAACACCTTGATGAAAGCCCCCAACCTACAGAAACACCTTGATGAAAGCCCCCAACCTACAGAAACACTAACCTTGATGAAAGCCCCCAACCTACAGAAACACCTTGATGAAAGCCCCAACCTTCAGAAACACTAACCTTGATGAAAGCCCCAACCTAAAGAAACACCTTGATGAAAGCCCCAACCTACAGAAACACTAACCTTGATGAAAGCCCCCAACCTACAGAAACACTAACCTTGATGAAAGCCCCCAACCTACAGAAACACTAACCTTGATGAAAGCCCCCAACCTCAGAAACACCTTGATGAAAGCCCCAACCTACAGAAACACTAACCTTGATGAAAGCCCCCAACCTACAGAAACACCTTGATGAAAGCCCTCAACCTACAGAAACACTAACCTTTATGAAAGCCCCCAACCTACAGAAACACCTTGATGAAAGCCCCCAACCTACAGAAACACTAACCTTGATGAAAGGCCCCAACCTACAGAAACACTAACCTTGATGAAAGCCCCCGACCTACAGAAACACTAACCATGATGAAAGCCCCCAACCTACAGAAACACCTTGATGAAAGCCCCCAACCTACAGAAACACCTTGATGAAAGCCCCCCAACCTAAAGAAACATTAACATTGATGAAAGCCCCCAACCTACAGAAACACTAACCATGATGAAAGCCCGCCAACCTACAGAAACACTAACCTTGATGAAAGCCCCCAACCTACAGAAACACCTTGATGAAAGCCCTCAACCTACAGAAACACTAACCTTGATGAAAGCCCCCAAACCTAAAGAAACACCTTGATGAAAGCCCCCGACCTACAGAAACACTAACTTTGATGAAAGCCCCCAACCTACAGAAACACTAACCTTGATGAAAGCCCCCAACCTACAGAAACACCTTGATGAAAGCCCCCAACCTACAGAAACACCTTGATGAAAGCCCCCAACCTACAGAAACACCTTGATGAAAGCCCCCAACCTACAGAAACACTAACCTTGATGAAAGCCCCCAACCTACAGAAACACCTTGATGAAAGCCCTCAACCTACAGAAACACTAACCTTGATGAAAGCCCCCAACCTATAGAAACACCTGATGAAAGCCCCCAACCTACAGAAACACCTTGATGAAAGCCCCCACCTATAGAAACACCTTGATGAAAGCCCCCAACCTACAGAAACACCTTGATGAAAGCCCCCAACCTACAGAAACACCTTGATGAAAGCCCCCAACCTACAGAAACACTTACCTTGATGAAAGCCCCCAAACTACAGAAACACCTTGATGAAAGCCCCCAAACTATAGAAACACCTTGATGAAAGCCCCCAACCTACAGAAACACCTTGATGAAAGCCCCCAACCTACAGAAACACCTTGATGAAAGCCCCAACCTACAGAAACACCTTGATGAAAGCCCCCAACCTACAGAAACACTAACCTTGATGAAAGCCCCCAACCTACAGAAACACTAACCTTGATGAAAGCCCCCAACCTACAGAAACACTAACCTTGATGAAAGCCCCCAACCTACAGAAACACTAACCTTGATGAAAGCCCCAAACCTAAAGAAACACCTTGATGAAAGCCCCGACCTACAGAAACACTAACCTTGATGAACGCCCCGACCTACAGAAACACTAACCTTGATGAAAGCCCCAAACCTGAAGAAACACTAACCTTAATGAAAGCCCCCAACCTACAGAAACACTAACCTTGATGAAAGCCCCCAACTTCAGAAACACCTTGATGAAAGCCCCCAGCCTACAGAAACACTAACCTTGATGAAAGCCCCCAACCTACAGAAACACTAACCTTGATGAAAGCCCCCAACCTACAGAAACACTAACCTTGATGAAAGCCCCCAACCTCAGAAACACCTTGATGAAAGCCCCCAACCTACAGAAACACTAACCTTGATGAAAGCCCCAACCTACAGAAACACCTTGATGAAAGCCCCAACCTACAGAAACACTAACCTTGATGAAAGCCCCAACCTATAGAAACACCTTGATGAAAGCCCCCAACCTACAGAAACACTAACCTTGATGAAAGCCCCCCCAGAAAACCTACAGAAACACTAACCTTGATGAAAGCCCCCAACCTACAGAAACACTAACCTTGATGAGCCCCAAAGCCCCCAACCTACAGAAACACTAACCTTGATGAAAGCCCCCAACCTACAGAAACACCTTGATGAAAGCCCCCAACCTACAGAAACACACTACAGAAACACCTTGATGAAAGCCCCAACCTACAGAAACACCTTGATGAAAGCCCCCAACCTACAGAAACACCTTGATGAAAGCCCCAACCTACAGAAACACCTTGATGAAAGCCCCCAACCTACAGAAACACCTTGATGAAAGCCCCCAACCTACAGAAACACCTGAAAGCCCCCAACCTTGATGAAAGCCCCCAACCTACAGAAAACACCTTGATGAAAGCCCCCAACCTACAGAAACACCTTGATGAAAGCCCCCAACCTACAGAAACACCTTGATGAAAGCCCCCAACCTACAGAAACACCTTGATGAAAGCCCCCAACCTACAGAAAACCTACAGAAACACCTTGATGAAACAAAACAGAAACACCTTGATGAAAGCCCCCAACCTACAGAAACACTGAAAGCCCCCAACCCAGAAACACTAACCTTGATGAAAGCCCCCAACCTACAGAAACACTAACCTTGATGAAAGCCCCCAACCTACAGAAACACTAACCTTGATGAAAGCCCCCAACCTACAGAAACACTAACCTTGATGAAAGCCCCCAAACCTAAAGAAACACCTTGATGAAAGCCCCGACCTACAGAAACACTAACCTTGATGAACGCCCCCGACCTACAGAAACACTAACCTTGATGAAAGCCCCCAAACCTGAAGAAACACTAACCTTAATGAAAGCCCCCAACCTACAGAAACACTAACCTTGATGAAAGCCCCCAACTTCAGAAACACCTTGATGAAAGCCCCCAGCCTACAGAAACACTAACCTTGATGAAAGCCCCCAACCTACAGAAACACTAACCTTGATGAAAGCCCCCAACCTACAGAAACACTAACCTTGATGAAAGCCCCCAACCTCAGAAACACCTTGATGAAAGCCCCCAACCTACAGAAACACTAACCTTGATGAAAGCCCCCAACCTACAGAAACACCTTGATGAAAGCCCCCAACCTACAGAAACACTAACCTTGATGAAAGCCCCCCGACCTATAGAAACACGAACCTTGATGAAAGCCCCAACCTACAGAAACACCTTGATGAAAGCCCCGACCTACAGAAACACTAACCTTGATGAAAGCCCCGACCTATAGAAACACTAACCTTGATGAAAGCCCCCAACCTACAGAAACACTAACCTTGATGAAAGCCCCCAACCTCAGAAACACCTTGATGAAAGCCCCCAACCTAACAGAAACACTAACCTTGATGAAAGCCCCCAACCTACAGAAAACACCTTGATGAAAGCCCCCAACCTACAGAAACACCTTGATGAAAGCCCCAACCTACAGAAACACCTTGATGAAAGCCCCAAAAGAAACACCCCAACCTACAGAAACACCTTGATGAAAGCCCCAACCTACAGAAACACTAACCTTGATGAAAGCCCCCAACCTATAGAAACACCTTGATGAAAGCCCCCAACCTACAGAAACACCTTGATGAAAGCCCCCACCTATAGAAACACCTTGATGAAAGCCCCCAACCTACAGAAACACCTTGATGAAAGCCCCCAACCTACAGAAACACCTTGATGAAAGCCCCCAACCTACAGAAACACTTACCTTGATGAAAGCCCCAACCTACAGAAACACCTTGATGAAAGCCCCAAACTATAGAAACACCTTGATGAAAGCCCCCAACCTACAGAAACACCTTGATGAAAGCCCCCAACCTACAGAAACACATTTACATTACATTTACATTTAAGTCATTTAGCAGACGCTCTTATCCAGAGCGACTTACCTTGATGAAAGCCCCCAACCTACAGAAACACCTTGATGAAAGCCCCCAACCTACAGAAACACCTTGATGAAAGCCCCCGACACCATCTGGATAAGGACATTTCTGTGCTGAGCCAGAAATAATCTAAATGGGGAGATGGAAAACTCCATTCCATTCGTTTTATTATAATCCTCTTTAATTTAACAAATCTCATGAAGTGACTTGAGACGTGGCTGTATCTAGGCGGATTTTTAATTTAACTGACCCTGCTAGCTAGCTAAAGAAATTTAGCTAGTTAGCTAGCAATTGATGTGAAGTCCCCAAAATTATTTGAAATAATGATTGAGGTAGCTATGTAATCCACTAAATTGCAATAAATAATCATCATTTACAAAGATTTTGCTGCCCAGTGGAACCACAGTGGGCATTTGATTTTCTAACTCATCACATACGTGCGTATGCATGACGCTAACCAAACAACAGTGCTGTGCATGCACACTGAATTAAAGGGCAACTACACTCAAAAATCTAAGTTTGTTATATTTTATTTTTCTCCCGGAACTCAAAAGTCGTCTTCTGATATGGTTTAGTGCTGTGAACACAGAACATTTAATTCAGCTGTTTTTCCATTTTAAAAAGTGTGAAAAACAGGGGGAAAACAATAATTTTGGGGGAAAATCCAAAAAACTGGAAAAACAAAATAGAGAGAACTGAATTTGTGAAAAATACAGAATTAGGCAAAACAATATACATACATTTTAAAAGGCCTTTGAACATTTTTGCTGTGCATGACTCCACTTTAGTGTGTCATCCTGCAGCGCAGTATTTTGGGGAAAGTTGAAGTCAGGTCCAATATTGGCTCTGCATCCAAGAGGGAAAGAGGTTGGGCCATCCTAGAGAGAACCCCAAAGAGGAACCAGGCTCTGAGGGGTGGCCAGTCCTTCATACTTACATAAAAACGGTGTTGGTTACCTTCAGACGAGTCCTGTGACACAGAGACAGACCATTGTGTTTGTGAGAGTCTCCCCTTTCCATAGCATGGTCATAACAGATCAAACCGTTTGGATGCTACAGACGTTTTCGTGAGAAGTCTCATTTTCTGTGATGTCTCACAGTCTGACATGCATCGCTCTAGTTCTGCCACCTTTAACCGCAGACGAGGAAGTGTTACTTAAGCAGATGCAGGGGATTGAGACTCATCCAATGCAAAAGACAGATATCTCAAACTTGAACTGATGGATTTTGATGGGGATTTTTATCTCTCCTGTAGTCACGTTGCCAGTCTGTTTATCTCTCCTGTAAACATGTTGCCAGTCTGTTTATCTCTCCTGTAGTCAGTCTGTTTATCTCTCCTGTAGTCATGTTGCCAGTCTGTTTATCTCTCCTGTAGTCAGTCTGTTTATCTCTCCTGTAGACATGTTGCCAGTCTGTTTATCTCTCCTGTAGTCATGTTGCCAGTCTGTTTATCTCTCCTGTAGTCAGTCTGTTTATCTCTCCTGTAGCCAGTCTGTTTATCTCTCCTGTAGCCATGTTGCCAGTCTGTTTATCTCTCCTGTAGCCATGTTGCCAGTCTGTTTATCCCTCCTGTAGTCAGTCTGTTTATCTCTCCTGTTGCCAGTCTGTTTATCTCTCCTGTAGTCATGTTGCCAGTCTGTTTATCTCTCCTGTAGTCAGTCTGTTTATCTCTCCTGTAGCCATGTTGCCAGTCTGTTTATCTCTCCTGTAGTCATGTTGCCAGTCTGTTTATCTCTCCTGTAGTCATGTTGCCAGTCTGTTTATCTCTCCTGTAGTCAGTCTGTTTATCTCTCCTGTAGCCATGTTGCCAGTCTGTTTATCTCTCCTGTAGCCATGTTGCCAGTCTGTTTATCTCTCCTGTAGTCATGTTGCCAGTCTGTTTATCTCTCCTGTAGTCATGTTGCCAGTCTGTCTATCTCTCCTGTAGTCATGTTGCCAGTCTGTTTATCTCTCCTGTAGCCATGTTGCCAGTCTGTTTATCTCTCCTGTAGTCATGTTGCCAGTCTGTTTATCTCTCCTCTAGTCATGTTGTCTATCTCTCCTGTAGCCATGTTGCCAGTCTGTTTATCTCTCCTGTAGTCATGTTGCCAGTCTGTTTATCTTTCCTGTAGTCATGTTGTTTATCTCTCCTGTAGCCATGTTGCCAGTCTGTTTATCTCTCCTGTAGTCATGTTGCCAGTCTGTTTATCTCTCCTGTAGTCATGTTGTTTATCTCTCCTGTAGCCATGTTGCCAGTCTGTTTATCTCTCCTGTAGTCATGTTGCCAGTCTGTTTATCTCTCCTGTAAACATGTTGCCAGTCTGTTTATCTCTCCTGTAGTCATGTTGCCAGTCTGTTTATCTCTCCTGTGTCATGTTGCCAGTCTGTTTTTCATGTTGCCAGTCTGTTTATCTCTCCTGTAAACATGTTGCCAGTCTGTTTATCTCTCCTGTAGTCAGTCTGTTTATCTCTCCTGTAGTCATGTTGCCAGTCTGTTTATCTCTCCTGTAGTCAGTCTGTTTATCTCTCCTGTAGACATGTTGCCAGTCTGTTTATCTCTCCTGTAGTCATGTTGCCAGTCTGTTTATCTCTCCTGTAGTCAGTCTGTTTATCTCTCCTGTTGCCAGTCTGTTTATCTCTCCTGTAGTCATGTTGCCAGTCTGTTTATCTCTCCTGTAGTCAGTCTGTTTATCTCTCCTGTAGCCATGTTGCCAGTCTGTTTATCTCTCCTGTAGTCATGTTGCCAGTCTGTTTATCTCTCCTGTAGTCATGTTGCCAGTCTGTTTATCTCTCCTGTAGTCAGTCTGTTTATCTCTCCTGTAGCCATGTTGCCAGTCTGTTTATCTCTCCTGTAGCCATGTTGCCAGTCTGTTTATCTCTCCTGTAGTCAGTCTGTTTATCTCTCCTGTAGCCATGTTGCCAGTCTGTTTATCTCTCCTGTAGTCATGTTGCCAGTCTGTTTATCTCTCCTGTAGTCATGTTGCCAGTCTGTCTATCTCTCCTGTAGTCATGTTGCCAGTCTGTTTATCTCTCCTGTAGCCATGTTGCCAGTCTGTTTATCTCTCCTGTAGTCATGTTGCCAGTCTGTTTATCTCTCCTGTAGTCAGTCTGTTTATCTCTCCTGTAGTCATGTTGCCAGTCTGTTTATCTCTCCTGTAAACATGTTGCCAGTCTGTTTATCTCTCCTGTAGTCATGTTGCCAGTCTGTTTATCTCTCCTGTGGTCATGTTGCCAGTCTGTTTATCTCTCCTGTAAACATGTTGCCAGTCTGTTTATCTCTCCTGTAGTCAGTCTGTTTATCTCTCCTGTAGTCATGTTGCCAGTCTGTTTATCTCTCCTGTAGTCAGTCTGTTTATCTCTCCTGTAGACATGTTGCCAGTCTGTTTATCTCTCCTGTAGTCATGTTGCCAGTCTGTTTATCTCTCCTGTAGTCAGTCTGTTTATCTCTCCTGTAGCCAGTCTGTTTATCTCTCCTGTAGCCATGTTGCCAGTCTGTTTATCTCTCCTGTAGCCATGTTGCCAGTCTGTTTATCCCTCCTGTAGTCAGTCTGTTTATCTCTCCTGTTGCCAGTCTGTTTATCTCTCCTGTAGTCATGTTGCCAGTCTGTTTATCTCTCCTGTAGTCAGTCTGTTTATCTCTCCTGTAGCCATGTTGCCAGTCTGTTTATCTCTCCTGTAGTCATGTTGCCAGTCTGTTTATCTCTCCTGTAGTCATGTTGCCAGTCTGTTTATCTCTCCTGTTGCCAGTCTGTTTATCTCTCCTGTAGCCATGTTGCCAGTCTGTTTATCTCTCCTGTAGCCATGTTGCCAGTCTGTTTATCTCTCCTGTAGTCAGTCTGTTTATCTCTCCTGTAGCCATGTTGCCAGTCTGTTTATCTCTCCTGTAGCCATGTTGCCAGTCTGTTTATCTCTCCTGTAGTCATGTTGCCAGTCTGTTTATCTCTCCTGTAGTCATGTTGCCAGTCTGTCTATCTCTCCTGTAGTCATGTTGCCAGTCTGTTTATCTCTCCTGTAGCCATGTTGCCAGTCTGTTTATCTCTCCTGTAGTCATGTTGCCAGTCTGTTTATCTCTCCTGTAGTCATGTTGTCTATCTCTCCTGTAGCCATGTTGCCAGTCTGTTTATCTCTCCTGTAGTCATGTTGCCAGTCTGTTTATCTTTCCTGTAGTCATGTTGTTTATCTCTCCTGTAGCCATGTTGCCAGTCTGTTTATCTCTCCTGTAGTCATGTTGCCAGTCTGTTTATCTCTCCTGTAGTCATGTTGTTTATCTCTCCTGTAGCCATGTTGCCAGTCTGTTTATCTCTCCTGTAGTCATGTTGCCAGTCTGTTTATCTCTCCTGTAGTCAGTCTGTTTATCTCTCCTGTAGTCATGTTGCCAGTCTGTTTATCTCTCCTGTAAACATGTTGCCAGTCTGTTTATCTCTCCTGTAGTCATGTTGCCAGTCTGTTTATCTCTCCTGTGGTCATGTTGCCAGTCTGTTTATCTCTCCTGTAAACATGTTGCCAGTCTGTTTATCTCTCCTGTAGTCAGTCTGTTTATCTCTCCTGTAGTCATGTTGCCAGTCTGTTTATCTCTCCTGTAGTCAGTCTGTTTATCTCTCCTGTAGACATGTTGCCAGTCTGTTTATCTCTCCTGTAGTCATGTTGCCAGTCTGTTTATCTCTCCTGTAGTCAGTCTGTTTATCTCTCCTGTTGCCAGTCTGTTTATCTCTCCTGTAGTCATGTTGCCAGTCTGTTTATCTCTCCTGTAGTCAGTCTGTTTATCTCTCCTGTAGCCATGTTGCCAGTCTGTTTATCTCTCCTGTAGTCATGTTGCCAGTCTGTTTATCTCTCCTGTAGTCATGTTGCCAGTCTGTTTATCTCTCCTGTAGTCAGTCTGTTTATCTCTCCTGTAGCCATGTTGCCAGTCTGTTTATCTCTCCTGTAGCCATGTTGCCAGTCTGTTTATCTCTCCTGTAGTCAGTCTGTTTATCTCTCCTGTAGCCATGTTGCCAGTCTGTTTATCTCTCCTGTAGTCATGTTGCCAGTCTGTTTATCTCTCCTGTAGTCATGTTGCCAGTCTGTCTATCTCTCCTGTAGTCATGTTGCCAGTCTGTTTATCTCTCCTGTAGCCATGTTGCCAGTCTGTTTATCTCTCCTGTAGTCATGTTGCCAGTCTGTTTATCTCTCCTGTAGTCAGTCTGTTTATCTCTCCTGTAGTCATGTTGCCAGTCTGTTTATCTCTCCTGTAAACATGTTGCCAGTCTGTTTATCTCTCCTGTAGTCATGTTGCCAGTCTGTTTATCTCTCCTGTGGTCATGTTGCCAGTCTGTTTATCTCTCCTGTAAACATGTTGCCAGTCTGTTTATCTCTCCTGTAGTCAGTCTGTTTATCTCTCCTGTAGTCATGTTGCCAGTCTGTTTATCTCTCCTGTAGTCAGTCTGTTTATCTCTCCTGTAGACATGTTGCCAGTCTGTTTATCTCTCCTGTAGTCATGTTGCCAGTCTGTTTATCTCTCCTGTAGTCAGTCTGTTTATCTCTCCTGTAGCCAGTCTGTTTATCTCTCCTGTAGCCATGTTGCCAGTCTGTTTATCTCTCCTGTAGCCATGTTGCCAGTCTGTTTATCCCTCCTGTAGTCAGTCTGTTTATCTCTCCTGTTGCCAGTCTGTTTATCTCTCCTGTAGTCATGTTGCCAGTCTGTTTATCTCTCCTGTAGTCAGTCTGTTTATCTCTCCTGTAGCCATGTTGCCAGTCTGTTTATCTCTCCTGTAGTCATGTTGCCAGTCTGTTTATCTCTCCTGTAGTCAGTCTGTTTATCTCTCCTGTAGTCATGTTGCCAGTCTGTTTATCTCTCCTGTAAACATGTTGCCAGTCTGTTTATCTCTCCTGTAGTCATGTTGCCAGTCTGTTTATCTCTCCTGTGGTCATGTTGCCAGTCTGTTTATCTCTCCTGTAAACATGTTGCCAGTCTGTTTATCTCTCCTGTAGTCAGTCTGTTTATCTCTCCTGTAGTCATGTTGCCAGTCTGTTTATCTCTCCTGTAGTCAGTCTGTTTATCTCTCCTGTAGACATGTTGCCAGTCTGTTTATCTCTCCTGTAGTCATGTTGCCAGTCTGTTTATCTCTCCTGTAGTCAGTCTGTTTATCTCTCCTAGCCAGTCTGTTTATCTCTCCTGTAGCCATGTTGCCAGTCTGTTTATCTCTCCTGTAGTCATGTTGCCAGTCTGTTTATCCCTCCTGTAGTCAGTCTGTTTATCTCTCCTGTTGCCAGTCTGTTTATCTCTCCTGTAGTCATGTTGCCAGTCTGTTTATCTCTCCTGTAGTCAGTCTGTTTATCTCTCCTGTAGCCATGTTGCCAGTCTGTTTATCTCTCCTGTAGTCATGTTGCCAGTCTGTTTATCTCTCCTGTAGTCATGTTGCCAGTCTGTTTATCTCTCCTGTTGCCAGTCTGTTTATCTCTCCTGTAGCCATGTTGCCAGTCTGTTTATCTCTCCTGTAGCCATGTTGCCAGTCTGTTTATCTCTCCTGTAGTCAGTCTGTTTATCTCTCCTGTAGCCATGTTGCCAGTCTGTTTATCTCTCCTGTAGTCATGTTGCCAGTCTGTTTATCTCTCCTGTAGTCATGTTGCCAGTCTGTTTATCTCTCCTGTAGTCATGTTGCCAGTCTGTTTATCTCTCCTGTAGTCATGTTGCCAGTCTGTTTATCTCTCCTAGCCATGTTGCCAGTCTGTTTATCTCTCCTGTAGTCATGTTGCCAGTCTGTTTATCTCTCCTGTAGTCATGTTGTTTATCTCTCCTGTAGCCATGTTGCCAGTCTGTTTATCTCTCCTGTAGTCATGTTGCCAGTCTGTTTATCTTTCCTGTAGTCATGTTGTTTATCTCTCCTGTAGCCATGTTGCCAGTCTGTTTATCTCTCCTGTAGTCATGTTGCCAGTCTGTTTATCTCTCCTGTAGTCATGTTGTTTATCTCTCCTGTAGCCATGTTGCCAGTCTGTTTATCTCTCCTGTAGTCATGTTGCCAGTCTGTTTATCTCTCCTGTAGTCAGTCTGTTTATCTCTCCTGTAGTCATGTTGCCAGTCTGTTTATCTCTCCTGTAAACATGTTGCCAGTCTGTTTATCTCTCCTGTAGTCATGTTGCCAGTCTGTTTATCTCTCCTGTGGTCATGTTGCCAGTCTGTTTATCTCTCCTGTAAACATGTTGCCAGTCTGTTTATCTCTCCTGTAGTCAGTCTGTTTATCTCTCCTGTAGTCATGTTGCCAGTCTGTTTATCTCTCCTGTAGTCAGTCTGTTTATCTCTCCTGTAGACATGTTGCCAGTCTGTTTATCTCTCCTGTAGTCATGTTGCCAGTCTGTTTATCTCTCCTGTAGTCAGTCTGTTTATCTCTCCTGTTGCCAGTCTGTTTATCTCTCCTGTAGTCATGTTGCCAGTCTGTTTATCTCTCCTGTAGTCAGTCTGTTTATCTCTCCTGTAGCCATGTTGCCAGTCTGTTTATCTCTCCTGTAGTCATGTTGCCAGTCTGTTTATCTCTCCTGTAGTCATGTTGCCAGTCTGTTTATCTCTCCTGTAGTCAGTCTGTTTATCTCTCCTGTAGCCATGTTGCCAGTCTGTTTATCTCTCCTGTAGCCATGTTGCCAGTCTGTTTATCTCTCCTGTAGTCAGTCTGTTTATCTCTCCTGTAGCCATGTTGCCAGTCTGTTTATCTCTCCTGTAGCCATGTTGCCAGTCTGTTTATCTCTCCTGTAGCCATGTTGCCAGTCTGTTTATCCCTCCTGTAGTCAGTCTGTTTATCTCTCCTGTTGCCAGTCTGTTTATCTCTCCTGTAGTCATGTTGCCAGTCTGTTTATCTCTCCTGTAGTCAGTCTGTTTATCTCTCCTGTAGCCATGTTGCCAGTCTGTTTATCTCTCCTGTAGTCATGTTGCCAGTCTGTTTATCTCTCCTGTAGTCATGTTGCCAGTCTGTTTATCTCTCCTGTAGTCAGTCTGTTTATCTCTCCTGTAGCCATGTTGCCAGTCTGTTTATCTCTCCTGTAGCCATGTTGCCAGTCTGTTTATCTCTCCTGTAGCCATGTTGCCAGTCTGTTTATCTCTCCTGTAGTCAGTCTGTTTATCTCTCCTGTAGCCATGTTGCCAGTCTGTTTATCTCTCCTGTAGTCATGTTGCCAGTCTGTCTATCTCTCCTGTAGCCATGTTGCCAGTCTGTTTATCTCTCCTGTAGTCATGTTGCCAGTCTGTTTATCTCTCCTGTAGTCATGTTGTCTATCTCTCCTGTAGCCATGTTGCCAGTCTGTTTATCTCTCCTGTAGTCATGTTGCCAGTCTGTTTATCTTTCCTGTAGTCATGTTGTTTATCTCTCCTGTAGCCATGTTGCCAGTCTGTTTATCTCTCCTGTAGTCATGTTGCCAGTCTGTTTATCTCTCCTGTAGTCATGTTGTTTATCTCTCCTGTAGCCATGTTGCCAGTCTGTTTATCTCTCCTGTAGTCATGTTGCCAGTCTGTTTATCTCTCCTGTAGTCAGTCTGTTTATCTCTCCTGTAGTCATGTTGCCAGTCTGTTTATCTCTCCTGTAAACATGTTGCCAGTCTGTTTATCTCTCCTGTAGTCATGTTGCCAGTCTGTTTATCTCTCCTGTGGTCATGTTGCCAGTCTGTTTATCTCTCCTGTAGTCATGTTGCCAGTCTGTTTATCTCTCCTGTAGACATGTAGCCAGTCTGTTTATCTCTCCTGTAGCCATGTTGCCAGTCTGTTTATCTCTCCTGTTGTCATGTTGCCAGTCTGTTTATCTCTCCTGTAGCCATGTTGCCAGTCTGTTTATCTCTCCTGTAGCCATGTTGCCAGTCTGTTTATCTCTCCTGTAGCCATGTTACCAGTCTGTTTATCTCTCCTGTAGTCATGTTGCCAGTCTGTTTATCTCTCCTGTTGCCAGTCTGTTTATCTCTCCTGTAGCCATGTTGCCAGTCTGTTTATCTCTCCTGTAGTCATGTTGCCAGTCTGTTTATCTCTCCTGTAGCCATGTTGCCAGTCTGTTTATCTCTCCTGTAGCCATGTTGCCAGTCTGTTTATCTCTCCTGTAGCCATGTTACCAGTCTGTTTATCTCTCCTGTAGTCATGTTGCCAGTCTGTTTATCTCTCCTGTAGACATGTAGCCAGTCTGTTTATCTCTCCTGTAGCCATGTTGCCAGTCTGTTTATCTCTCCTGTAGTCATGTTGCCAGTCTGTTTATCTCTCCTGTAGCCATGTTGCCAGTCTGTTTATCTCTCCTGTAGCCATGTTGCCAGTCTGTTTATCTCTCCTGTAGCCATGTTACCAGTCTGTTTATCTCTCCTGTAGTCATGTTGCCAGTCTGTTTATCTCTCCTGTTGCCAGTCTGTTTATCGCTCCTGTAGTCATGTTGCCAGTCTGTTTATCTCTCCTGTAGTCAGTCTGTTTATCTCTCCTGTAGCCATGTTGCCAGTCTGTCTATCTCTCCTGTAGTCATGTTGCCAGTCTGTTTATCTCTCCTGTAGTCATGTTGCCAGTCTGTTTATCTCTCCTGTAGTCAGTCTGTTTATCTCTCCTGTAGCCATGTTGCCAGTCTGTTTATCTCTCCTGTAGTCATGTTGCCAGTCTGTTTATCTCTCCTGTAGCCATGTTGCCAGTCTGTTTATCTCTCCTGTAGTCAGTCTGTTTATCTCTCCTGTAGACATGTTGCCAGTCTGTTTATCTCTCCTGTAGTCATGTTGCCAGTCTGTTTATCTCTCCTGTAGTCAGTCTGTTTATCTCTCCTGTAGCCAGTCTGTTTATCTCTCCTGTAGCCATGTTGCCAGTCTGTTTATCTCTCCTGTAGCCATGTTGCCAGTCTGTTTATCCCTCCTGTAGTCAGTCTGTTTATCTCTCCTGTTGCCAGTCTGTTTATCTCTCCTGTAGTCATGTTGCCAGTCTGTTTATCTCTCCTGTAGCCATGTTGCCAGTCTGTTTATCTCTCCTGTAGTCATGTTGCCAGTCTGTTTATCTCTCCTGTAGTCATGTTGCCAGTCTGTTTATCTCTCCTGTAGTCAGTCTGTTTATCTCTCCTGTAGCCATGTTGCCAGTCTGTTTATCTCTCCTGTAGCCATGTTGCCAGTCTGTTTATCTCTCCTGTAGTCAGTCTGTTTATCTCTCCTGTAGCCATGTTGCCAGTCTGTTTATCTCTCCTGTAGTCATGTTGCCAGTCTGTTTATCTCTCCTGTAGTCATGTTGCCAGTCTGTCTATCTCTCCTGTAGTCATGTTGCCAGTCTGTTTATCTCTCCTGTAGCCATGTTGCCAGTCTGTTTATCTCTCCTGTAGTCATGTTGCCAGTCTGTTTATCTCTCCTGTAGTCATGTTGTCTATCTCTCCTGTAGCCATGTTGCCAGTCTGTTTATCTCTCCTGTAGTCATGTTGCCAGTCTGTTTATCTTTCCTGTAGTCATGTTGTTTATCTCTCCTGTAGCCATGTTGCCAGTCTGTTTATCTCTCCTGTAGTCATGTTGCCAGTCTGTTTATCTCTCCTGTAGTCATGTTGTTTATCTCTCCTGTAGCCATGTTGCCAGTCTGTTTATCTCTCCTGTAGTCATGTTGCCAGTCTGTTTATCTCTCTCCTGTAGTCAGTCTGTTTATCTCTCCTGTAGTCATGTTGCCAGTCTGTTTATCTCTCCTGTAAACATGTTGCCAGTCTGTTTATCTCTCCTGTAGTCATGTTGCCAGTCTGTTTATCTCTCCTGTGGTCATGTTGCCAGTCTGTTTATCTCTCCTGTAAACATGTTGCCAGTCTGTTTATCTCTCCTGTAGTCAGTCTGTTTATCTCTCCTGTAGTCATGTTGCCAGTCTGTTTATCTCTCCTGTAGTCAGTCTGTTTATCTCTCCTGTAGACATGTTGCCAGTCTGTTTATCTCTCCTGTAGTCATGTTGCCAGTCTGTTTATCTCTCCTGTAGTCAGTCTGTTTATCTCTCCTGTAGCCAGTCTGTTTATCTCTCCTGTAGCCATGTTGCCAGTCTGTTTATCTCTCCTGTAGCCATGTTGCCAGTCTGTTTATCCCTCCTGTAGTCAGTCTGTTTATCTCTCCTGTTGCCAGTCTGTTTATCTCTCCTGTAGTCATGTTGCCAGTCTGTTTATCTCTCCTGTAGTCAGTCTGTTTATCTCTCCTGTAGCCATGTTGCCAGTCTGTTTATCTCTCCTGTAGTCTGTTGCCAGTCTGTTTATCTCTCCTGTAGTCATGTTGCCAGTCTGTTTATCTCTCCTGTAGTCAGTCTGTTTATCTCTCCTGTAGCCATGTTGCCAGTCTGTTTATCTCTCCTGTAGCCATGTTGCCAGTCTGTTTATCTCTCCTGTAGTCAGTCTGTTTATCTCTCCTGTAGCCATGTTGCCAGTCTGTTTATCTCTCCTGTAGTCATGTTGCCAGTCTGTTTATCTCTCCTGTAGTCATGTTGCCAGTCTGTCTATCTTAGTCATGTTGCCAGTCTGTTTATCTCTCCTGTAAACATGTTGCCAGTCTGTTTATCTCTCCTGTAGTCATGTTGCCAGTCTGTTTATCTCTCCTATAGTCATGTTGTCTATCTCTCCTGTAGCCATGTTGCCAGTCTGTTTATCTCTCCTGTAGTCATGTTGCCAGTCTGTTTATCTTTCCTGTAGTCATGTTGTTTATCTCTCCTGTAGCCATGTTGCCAGTCTGTTTATCTCTCCTGTAGTCATGTTGCCAGTCTGTTTATCTCTCCTGTAGTCATGTTGTTTATCTCTCCTGTAGCCATGTTGCCAGTCTGTTTATCTCTCCTGTAGTCATGTTGCCAGTCTGTTTATCTCTTTAGTCAGTCTGTTTATCTCTCTGTAGTCATGTTGCCAGTCTGTTTATCTCTCCTGTAAACATGTTGCCAGTCTGTTTATCTCTCCTGTAGTCATGTTGCCAGTCTGTTTATCTCTCCTGTGGTCATGTTGCCAGTCTGTTTATCTCTCCTGTAGTCATGTTGCCAGTCTGTTTATCTCTCCTGTAGACATGTGCCAGTCTGTTTATCTCTCCTGTAGCCATGTTGCCAGTCTGTTTATCTCTCCTGTAGTCATGTTGCCAGTCTGTTTATCTCTCCTGTAGCCATGTTGCCAGTCTGTTTATCTCTCCTGTAGCCATGTTGCCAGTCTGTTTATCTCTCCTGTAGCCATGTTACCAGTCTGTTTATCTCTCCTGTAGTCATGTTGCCAGTCTGTTTATCTCTCCTGTAGACATGTAGCCAGTCTGTTTATCTCTCCTGTAGCCATGTTGCCAGTCTGTTTATCTCTCCTGTAGTCATGTTGCCAGTCTGTTTATCTCTCCTGTAGCCATGTTGCCAGTCTGTTTATCTCTCCTGTAGCCATGTTGCCAGTCTGTTTATCTCTCCTGTAGCCATGTTACCAGTCTGTTTATCTCTCCTGTAGTCATGTTGCCAGTCTGTTTATCTCTCCTGTTGCCAGTCTGTTTATCGCTCCTGTAGTCATGTTGCCAGTCTGTTTATCTCTCCTGTAGTCAGTCTGTTTATCTCTCCTGTAGCCATGTTGCCAGTCTGTCTATCTCTCCTGTAGTCATGTTGCCAGTCTGTTTATCTCTCCTGTAGTCATGTTGCCAGTCTGTTTATCTCTCCTGTAGTCAGTCTGTTTATCTCTCCTGTAGCCATGTTGCCAGTCTGTTTATCTCTCCTGTAGCCATGTTGCCAGTCTGTTTATCTCTCCTGTAGCCATGTTGCCAGTCTGTTAATCTCTCCTGTAGTCATGTTGCCAGTCTGTTTATCTCTCCTGTTGCCAGTCTGTTTATCGCTCCTGTAGTCATGTTGCCAGTCTGTTTATCTCTCCTGTAGTCAGTCTGTTTATCTCTCCTGTAGCCATGTTGCCAGTCTGTCTATCTCTCCTGTAGTCATGTTGCCAGTCTGTTTATCTCTCCTGTAGTCATGTTGCCAGTCTGTTTATCTCTCCTGTAGCCATGTTGCCAGTCTGTTTATCTCTCCTGTAGCCATGTTGCCAGTCTGTTTATCTCTCCTGTAGCCATGTTGCCAGTCTGTTAATCTCTCCTGTAGCCATGTTGCCAGACTGTTTATCTCTCCTGTAGCCATGTTGCCAGTCTGTTTATCTCTCCTGTAGTCATGTTGCCAGTCTGTTTATATCTCCTGTAGTCAGTCTGTTTATCTCTCCTGTAGTCATGTTGCCAGTCTGTTTATCTCTCCTGTAGCCAGTCTGTTTATCTCTCCTGTAGTCAGTCTGTTTATCTCTCCTGTAGTCATGTTGCCAGTCTGTTTATCTCTCCTGTAGTCAGTCTGTTTATCTCTCCTGTTGCCAGTCTGTTTATCTCTCCTGTAGCCATGTTGCCAGTCTATCTCTCCTGTAGTCATGTAGCCAGTCTGTTTATCTCTCCTGTAGTCATGTTGCCAGTCTGTTTGTCTCTCCTGTAGTCAGTCTGTTTATCTCTCCTGTTGCCAGTCTGTTTATCTCTCCTGTAGTCAGTCTGTTTATCTCTCCTGTAGTCAGTCTGTTTATCTCTCCTGTAGTCATGTTGCCAGTCTGTTTATCTCTCCTGTAGACATGTTGCCAGTCTGTTTATCTCTCCTGTAGCCATGTTGCCAGTCTGTTTATCTCTCCTGTAGCCATGTTGCCATCTTGCCTCTGCTTTAGCCAATGTGTGGTTGTTTTCTAGCTTTGTTCTGCCAAGAAGTTTTAGCAGTTAGTTTGATCGACACGTAGCCTAGCACGAACCATACTGAACTCTCCCAACACGAATACAGAATGTGAGAACGACATCAGGATGGTTCGTACGAGGCTAATCGACACCAACTACAGCGATTTCATCAACAACCTAACAAATTCTCTCCTGTGTCCTCGTTGCCAGTCAGCCATGTTTCTGTTTCTTAGCCAATGTGTGTCAAGGACAACATGATGTAGCCTAGCAACATGATGTAGCCTAGCAATACAGAATCCATCACATTCCTCTTTGTGTATTTCCGTTATAGGACGGACATTTTGAGAACACCTACTACAGCGATTTCATCAACAACCTGGAAAAAGTCAAGTACACGGGTGATTTGGGTTTTCTTTTGAATATTACTGAATATTACTGAATCTATCTACATTAATAACATTCGTTTTGAATGTACATACAGTACCAGTCAAAAGTTTGGACACACCTACTGTTTTCTACATTGTAGAATAATAATGAAGACGTCAAAACTATGAAATGACACATATGGAATCATGTAGTAACCAAAAAAGTGTTGAACAAATCTAAATGTATTTTAAATTTGAGATTCTTCAGTGTAGCCACCCTTTGCCTTGATGACGTCTTTGCACACTCTTGGCATTCTCTCAACCAGCTTCATGAGGTAGTCACCTGGAATGCATTTAAATTAACAGGTGGGATTTATTTGTGGAATTTGTGGAATTTCTTTCCTTCTTAATGCGTTTGAGCCAATCAATTGTGTTATGACAAGGTAGGGGTGGTATACAGAAGACCAAGTCCATATTATGGCAAGAACAGCTCAAATAAGCAAAGAGAAATGACAGTACATCATTACTATAAGACATGAAGGTCAGTCAATGTGGAAAACGTCAAGAACTTTGAAAGTTTCTTCAAGTGCAGTCGCAAAACCATCCAGCGCTATGATGAAACTGGCTCCCATGAGGACCGCCACAGGAAAGGAAGTCCCAGAGTTACCTCTACTGCTGAGGATAAGTTCATTAGAGTTAACTGCAACTCAGATTGCAGCCCAAATAATTGCTTCACAGTGTTCAAGTAACAGACACATCTCAACATTAACTGTTTGATGCTCATTTTCTTTCTTCACTTCTTGTGTTGTTGTACAGGCCAGTCCCTGAACATATCCACCCTCAACGTGCGCTCCATGCTACCTGAGAACCTGAACCATTTCTTCAGGTACCAGGGCTCTCTCACCACCCCTCCCTGTTACGAGAGCATCCTGTGGACCTTGTTTGACACACCCATCACCCTCTCTCACAACCAGGTAACCCTGCTCTCTCTCTCTCACAACCAGGTAACCCTGCTCTCTCTCTCTCACAAACCTGCTGATGTGTAAATTAATTTTTGAATTCTCCAAAAATTGGAAGTGAACTCTTACACTCTGCACCAAGCCTCCATGAAATGCTGATAAACAACCCTGTGGAAGATTCAATCATTCATTCATCCATTTATTCATCCATGTATTAATTTGATTGATTCATTCATTAACTTCTTGCGTCGAGCCATCCCGGATCCGGGATCGTGACTACAGCCTCAAGCCCATTACCATAACGCAACGTTAACTATTCATGAAAATCGCAAATGAAATGAAATCAATATGCTAGTTCTCAAGCTTAGCCTTTTGTTAACAACACTGTCATCTCAGATTTTCAAAAATATGCTTCTCAACCATAGCAAAACTAGCATTTGTGTAACAGTATTGATAGCTATTGATAGCTAGCATAGCATTTAGCATTAGCATTCAGCAGGCAACATTTTCACAAAAACCAGAAAAGCATTCAAATAAAATCATTTACCTTTGAAGAACTTCGGATGTTTTCAATGAGGAGACTCTCAGTTAGATAGCAAATGTTCAGTTTTTCCTGAAAGATTATTTGCTTAGGACAAATCGCTCCGTTTTCTGCGTCACGTTTAGCTACGAAAAAAACCTGTATCCAGGATTGTGTAAATCTATCCGCAAGCTCATTAGCATAATGCAACGTTAACTATTCGTGAAAATCGCAAATGAAATGAAATAAATCTATTTGCTCTCAAGCTTAGCCTTTTGTTAACAACACTGTCATCTCAGATTTTCAAAATATGCTTTTGAACCATAGCTAAACAAGCATTTGTGTAACAGTATTGATAGCCTAGCATAGGATTATGCCTGGCATTCAGCATGCAACATTTTCACAAAAAACAGAAAAGCATTCAAATAAAAATAATTTACCTTTGAAGAACTTCAGATGTTTTCAATGAGGAGACTCTCAGTTAGATAGCAAATGTTCAGTTTTTACAAAAATATTATTTGTGTTGACAAATCGCTCCGTTTCCTTCATCACGTTTGGGTAAGATTTTTTAAATTTTTTAAATAAAAAATAAATAAAAATAAGTCATTAAAACGCGAACTTTTTTCCAAATTAACTCCATAATATCGACAGAAACATGGCAAACGATGTTTAGAATCAATCCTCAAGGTGTTTTTCACATATCTATCAATGATAAATCCTTCGTGGCAGTTTACTTTCTCTTCTGAAGAAATGGAACGCGCATGGACCTAGAGATTACGCAATAATTTTACCTGGTAAATGTAGTCTCTTATGGTCAATCTTCCAATGATATGCCTACAAATACGTCACAATGCTGCAGACACCTTGGAGAAATGACAGAAAGGGCAGGCTCATTCCTGGCGCATTCACAGCCATATAAGGAGACATTGGAACACAGCGCCTTCAGAATCTGGGGCATTTCCTGTATGAAACTTCATCTTGGTTTCGCCTGTAGCATTAGTTCTGGGGCACTCACAGATAATATCTTTGCAGTTTTGAAAACGTCAGAATTTTTTCTTTCCAAAGCTGTCAATTACATGCATAGTCGAGCATCTTTTCGTGACAAAATATCTTGTTTAAAACAGGAACGTTTTTTATCCAAAAATTAAAAGAGCGCCCCCTATCTCGAAGAAGTTAATTCATTCTCCTCTCCTCTCCTCTCCTCTCCTCTCCTCTCCCCTCGCCCAGATCAGGAAGTTGGAAAGCACTCTGATGGACATGGACAATA
>NC_088415.1:6355385-6452885 GCF_034236695.1 Oncorhynchus nerka | reverse complement strand
AGTAGTTACAATAGTAGTTACAATAGTAGTAGTAATAGTAGTTACAATAGTAGTTACAATAGTAGTAGTAATAGTAGTTACAATAGTAGTTACAATAGTAGTTAGTAATAGTAGTTACAATAGTAGTTACAATAGTAGTAGTAATAGTAGTTACAATAGTAGTTACAATAGTAGTTACAATAGTAGTTACAATAGTAGTAGTAATAGTAGTTACAATAGTAGTAGTAATAGTAGTTACAATAGTAGTAGTAATAGCAGTTACAATAGTAGTAGTAATAGTAGTTACAATAGTAGTTACAATAGTAGTTACAATAGTAGTTACAATAACAGTTACAATAGTAGTTACAATAGTAGTAGTTACAATAGTAGTTACAATAGTAGTTACAATAGTAGTTACAATAGTAGTTACAATAGTAGTAGTTACAATAACAGTTACAATAGTAGTTACAATAACAGTTACAATAGTAGTTACAATAGTAGTTACAATAGTAGTTACAATAGTAGTTACAATAGTAGTTACAATAGTAGTTACAATAGTAGTTACAATAGTAGTTACAATAGTTACAATAGTAGTTACAATAGTAGTTACAATAATAGTTACAATAGTAGTTACAATAATAGTTACAATAGTAGTTACAATAGTAGTTACAATAGTAGTTACAATAGTAGTTACAATAACAGTTACAATAGTAGTTACAATAGTAGTTACAATAACAGTTACAATAGTAGTTACAATAGTAGTTACAATAGTAGTTACAATAAGTAGTTACAATAGTAGTTACAATAGTAGTTACAATAGTAGTAGTTACAATAGTAGTTACAATAGTAGTTACAATAGTAGTTACAATAATAGTTACAATAGTAGTAGTTACAATAGTAGTTACAATAGTAGTTACAATAGTAGTTACAATAGTAGTTACAATAGTAGTTACAATAGTAGTTACAATAGTAGTTACAATAGTAGTTACAATAACAGTTACAATAGTAGTTACAATAGTAGTTACAATAGTAGTTACAATAATAGTTACAATAGTAGTTACAATAGTAGTTACAATAGTAGTTATAAGTTAAAGTTACAATAGTAGTTACAATAGTAGTTACAATAGTAGTTACAATAACAGTTACAATAGTAGTTACAATAGTAGTTACAATAGTAGTTACAATAGTAGTTACAATAGTAGTTACAATAGTAGTTACAATAGTAGTTACAATAGTAGTTACAATAATAGTTACAATAGTAGTTACAATAGTAGTTACAATAACAGTTACAATAGTAGTTACAATAGTAGTTACAATAGTAGTTACAATAGTAGTTACAATAGTAGTTACAATAGTAGTTACAATAGTAGTTACAATAGTAGTTACAATAGTAGTTACAATAGTAGTAGTTACAATAGTAGTTACAATAGTAGTTACAATAGTAGTTACAATAGTAGTTACAATAGTAGTTACAATAGTAGTAGTTACAATAGTAGTAGTTACAATAGTAGTTACAATAGTAGTTACAATAGTAGTTACAATAGTAGTTACAATAGTAGTAGTTACAATAGTAGTTACAATAGTAGTTACAATAATAGTTACAATAGTAGTTACAATAGTAGTTACAATAACAGTTACAATAGTAGTTACAATAATAGTTACAATAGTAGTTACAATAGTAGTTACAATAACAGTTACAATAGTAGTTACAATAATAGTTACAATAGTTACAATAGTAGTTACAATAGTAGTTACAATAACAGTTACAATAGTAGTTACAATAACAGTTACAATAGTAGTTACAATAGTAGTAGTAATAGTAGTTACAATAACAGTTACAATAGTAGTTACAATAGTAGTAGTAATAGTAGTTACAATAGTAGTTACAATAGTAGTTACAATAGTAGTAGTAATAGTAGTTACAATAACAGTTACAATAGTAGTTACAATAGTAGTAGTAATAGTAGTTACAATAACAGTTACAATAGTAGTTACAATAACAGTTACAATAGTAGTTACAATAGTAGTAGTAATAGTAGTTACAATAACAGTTACAATAGTAGTTACAATAGTAGTTACAATAGTAGTTACAATAGTAGTTACAATAACAGTTACAATAGTAGTTACAATAGTAGTAGTAATAGTAGTTACAATAACAGTTACAATAGTAGTTACAATAGTAGTTACAATAATAGTTACAATAGTAGTTACAATAGTAGTAGTAATAGTAGTTACAATAACAGTTACAATAGTAGTTACAATAGTAGTAGTTACAATAGTAGTTACAATAGTGGTTACAATAGTAGTTACAATAGTAGTTACAATAGTAGTTACAATAATAGTTACAATAGTAGTTACAATAGTAGTTACAATAGTAGTTACAATAACAGTTACAATAGTAGTTACAATAGTAGTAGTAATAGTAGTTACAATAACAGTTACAATAGTAGTTACAATAGTAGTTACAATAACAGTTACAATAGTAGTTACAATAGTAGTTACAATAATAGTTACAATAGTAGTTACAATAGTAGTAGTAATAGTAGTTACAATAATAGTTACAATAGTAGTTACAATAACAGTTACAATAACAGTTACAATAACAGTTACAATAGTAGTTACAGTTACAGTTACAGTAACAGTTACAATAGTAGTTACAATAATAGTATAACAGTTACAATAGTAGTTACAATAGTAGTTACAATAATAGTATAACAGTTACAATAGTAGTTACAATAACAGTTACAATAGTAGTTACAATAGTAGTTACAATAGTAGTTACAATAGTAGTTACAATAATAGTTACAATAGTGGTTACAATAGTAGTTACAATAATAGTTACAATAGTAGTTACAATAGTAGTTACAATAGTAGTTACAATAGTAGTTACAATAGTAGTTACAATAGTAGTTACAATAATAGTTACAATAGTGGTTACAATAGTAGTTACAATAATAGTTACAATAGTAGTTACAATAACAGTTACAATAATAGTTACAATAATAGTTACAATAGTAGTTACAATAGTAGTTACAATAACAGTTACAATAGCAGTTACAATAGTAGTTACAATAGTAGTTACAATAGTAGTTACAATAATAGTTACAATAGTGGTTACAATAGTAGTTACAATAATAGTTACAATAGTAGTTACAATAGTAGTTACAATAGTAGTTACAATAACAGTTACAATAGTAGTTACAATAGTAGTTACAATAGTAGTTACAATAGTAGTTACAATAGTAGTTACAATAGTAGTTACAATAATAGTTACAATAGTAGTTACAATAGTAGTTACAATAATAGTTACAATAATAGTTACAATAGTAGTTACAATAACAGTTACAATAATAGTTACAATAATAGTTACAATAGTAGTTACAATAATAGTTACAATAATAGTTACAATAATAGTTACAATAATAGTTACAATAGTAGTAGTTACAATAGTAGTTACAATAATAGTTACAATAGTAGTTACAATAGTAGTTACAATAGTGGTTACAATAGTAGTTACAATAGTAGTTACAATAGTAGTTACAATAATAGTTACAATAGTGGTTACAATAGTAGTTACAATAATAGTTACAATAATAGTTACAATAGTAGTTACAATAATAGTTACAATAGTAGTTACAATAGTAGTTACAATAGTAGTTACAATAACAGTTACAATAGTAGTTACAATAGTAGTTACAATAGTAGTTACAATAGTAGTTACAATAGTAGTTACAATAACAGTTACAATAGTAGTTACAATAACAGTTACAATAGTAGTTACAATAGTAGTTACAATAGTAGTTACAATAGTAGTTACAAATAGTTACAATAGTTACAATAAGTAGTTACAATAGTAGTTACAATAGTAGTTACAATAGTAGTTACAATAGTAGTTACAATAGTAGTTACAATAACAGTTACAATAGTAGTTACAATAGTAGTTACAATAGTAGTTACAATAGTAGTTACAATAACAGTTACAATAGTAGTTACAATAGTAGTAGTAATAGTAGTTACAATAACAGTTACAATAGTAGTTACAATAGTAGTAGTTACAATAGTAGTTACAATAGTAGTTACAATAGTAGTTACAATAGTAGTAGTTACAATAACAGTTACAATAACAGTTACAATAGTAGTTACAATAGTAGTTACAATAGTAGTTACAATAGTAGTTACAATAGTAGTTACAATAGTAGTTACAATAGTAGTAGTTACAATAACAGTTACAATAGTAGTTACAATAGTAGTTACAATAATAGTTACAATAGTAGTTACAATAGTAGTTACAATAGTAGTTACAATAGTAGTTACAATAACAGTTACAATAGTAGTTACAATAGTAGTTACAATAGTAGTTACAATAGTAGTTACAATAGTAGTTACAATAGTAGTTACAATAATAGTTACAATAATAGTATAACAGTTACAATAGTAGTTACAATAGTAGTTACAATAGTGGTTACAATAGTAGTTACAATAATAGTTACAATAGTGGTTACAATAGTAGTTACAATAATAGTATAACAGTTACAATAGTAGTTACAATAGTAGTTACAATAACAGTTACAATAGTAGTTACAATAGTAGTTACAATAGTAGTTACAATAACAGTTACAATAACAGTTACAATAACAGTTACAATAGTAGTTACAATAACAGTTACAATAGTAGTTACAATAACAGTTACAATAGTAGTTACAATAATAGTATAACAGTTACAATAGTAGTTACAATAGTAGTTACAATAGTGGTTACAATAGTAGTTACAATAATAGTTACAATAGTAGTTACAATAATAGTTACAATAGTGGTTACAATAGTAGTTACAATAATAGTTACAATAATAGTTACAATAGTAGTTACAATAACAGTTACAATAACAGTTACAATAGCAGTTACAATAGTAGTTACAATAGTGGTTACAATAGTAGTTACAATAGTAGTTACAATAGTGGTTACAATAGTAGTTACAATAATAGTTACAATAGTGGTTACAATAGTACTTACAATAATAGTTACAATAATAGTTACAATAGTAGTTACAATAATAGTTACAATAGTAGTTACAATAACAGTTACAATAACAGTTACAATAGTAGTTACAATAGTAGTTACAATAGTAGTAGTTACAATAGTAGTTACAATAGTAGTTACAATAGTAGTTACAATAGTAGTTACAATAGTAGTTACAATAGTAGTTACAATAGTAGTAGTTACAATAGTAGTAGTTACAATAGTAGTTACAATAGTAGTTACAATAGTAGTTACAATAGTAGTTACAATAGTAGTTACAATAACAGTTACAATAGTAGTTACAATAGTAGTTACAAATAGTAGTTACAATAGTAGTTACAATAGTAGTTACAATAGTAGTTACAATAGTAGTTACAATAGTAGTTACAATAGTAGTTAGAGCATAACTACTACACAGGTACATGTCATGTATAGGCTAACACTTTACATAAAGTTGTCATTTTATGATTTATATTTCGATTACTTATATTTAGAGAATGATTGATCAGTAGTTGTATAGCAATCTGTCTTCTGTGTCAGATGTTAACCGTATCACTCCTGTCCCCCATAGAGCCCCGAGTGATGTCTCCCCTGGTGCTCCACTTCCCAGAGAGCAACACCGAGAGCTATGCCCGGGCCCACCTGGCTCACTCCATGGACCTGGACTCCTTCACCGCCTGCATGCACCTGAAGACGCGCCCTGGAGAGATACACACTGTCCTGTCATACTCCAGCCAGGGCAACGACAACGAACTGATGATCACCGTGGGATATGAGGTGGGTGGGAAGGAGGGAAGGAGGGAGGGAGGGAGGGAGACGGAGCTAGGGTGGGATGGATGGAAGGAAGAGGGAGGGAGGGAGGGAGGGAGGGAGGGATGGATGGATGAAGGGAGGGAGGGATGGATGGATGAAGGGAGGGAGGGATGGATGAAGTCGAGGGAGGGATGGATGGATGAAGGGAGGGAGGGAGGGATGATGAAGTGAGGGCGGGAGGGAGGGATGGATGAAGGGAGGGAGGGATGGATGGATGAAGGGAGGGAGGGAGGGATGATGATGAATTGAGGGCGGGAGGGAGGGATGGATGAAGCGAGGGAGGGAGGCAGGGAGGAGGGAGGGAGAGAGGGATGATGAAGTGAGGGCGGGAGGGAGGCAGGGAGGGATGATGAATCGAGGGCGGCAGGGAGGAGGGAAGGAAAAGTCATTGAGACTTATTTCTATTTTTCATGTGATCCATCCAGGTGGGTCTGTGGATCGGCAACGAGTTTGTCAACCTGCCCCACAACTTCCACTCCCGTGACTGGGTCAACTACTGTGTCACCTGGTCGTCCCACTCCGGGGGAGCTGAGCTGTGGATCAACGGAGTGGTGGGGGAGGAGCAGTACCTCCGGAGGAGATACACAGTCAGCCCAGCAGGGGTCTTCATCCTGGGGAAGGACCAGGACGGCTTCCTGGGGATCTCTGACACGGACGCCTTCGTGGGTCAGATGACGGATGTCAACGTGTGGGACTACGTTTTGAACTCGGCTGAGATCCGGGAACAGATGTCCTGTGTGGACACCGCCTCTCCCAGGGGGAATGTGTTTAGCTGGGGGGTCACACCTCTGAGTCTCTATGGAGGGGTGCAGCTGGAGACCGACTACAGGTGTCACTGAGGGGAGGGGTGCAGCTGGAGACCGACTACAGGTGTACTGGGTGGTGTTCAGTAGTGCACAACGTAGCAAAACGCATTGAAACGGGGAATAAAATATAAATGATGTCTGGTCAATATATCAAATGTATCCTTTACTGCTACCTATTGAGTATGAAGGATATCTCATCTATTTGAGACATGGGTAACGGGCTCAGTATAACAATGTTTATTGTATAAGGGAAGGGAATCGCAGAAGATCTCTGAATGTCCGTGTGGGCTCAGAGCATCAGCCATCCATCGTATTCGTATCTTTTGTTTTCTTAATAAAGTTCTATATTAATAAGCATCTTTTGTTTATTTTATTAATTAAATCTAACAGACATGTATCGTTAGAGACACTACAAAGCCAGTGAGCTACAAAACAGACACTCAAGACAGATATCACAGAAATACATAAAAAAAAAAAAATTCAACAATTTAATTTAAATAAATATAGATTACATCAACTGGTTCCAGTTCCACTCTGTCATCTTTCAAACAGAAGAGCCTGTTTATTTTCTTCTCCTTTCTTCTCTCCAACAGACACCTTGTTCAATGACCTCCGTGGAAGGCCGTGACCTTTCCCTGCCGTCTCCTGCCTCTGATTTGATTGGCGCGTCTCCTACTTGTATCTCTACCTGGTTCCTGGTGAGCGAACATCCGACTGATCTCCAGGAAGGTCTTGTTCCTGGTCTCCGCGACGACCAGCCAGATGTAGAACAGTGTCGCCAAGCCTCTGGAGGGCAGATATATATATATATATATATATACACTGTTCAAAAAAATAAAGGGAACACTTAAACAACACAATGTAACTCCAAGTCAATCACACTTCTGTGATGTGTTATTTTAGTGTTCCCTTTATTTTTTTGAGCAGTGTGTATATGTATATATGTGTATGTATATGTGTATGTATATGTATATATGTGTATGTATATGTGTATGTATATGTGTATGTATGTAAAAACGTTGACATTTTTATAACATTTAAAAAAGTTATCCTTTTTAGATAAAACTATACTAAATATAATCACGTCACCAAATAATTGACACTAATTTGCAAAGATGTCGGGTTTGGCTTGGAAAGCTTACTTTTCTCGCCTGGTCACATGCAGTGTGTTGTGTTGTGCATTGAAGTCCACGAGCGAAGGGAAGAGGTGAAAGGAGGAGAGCGCATAGCGTGCTGTAGATGCGAGAAGGAATACAACGTGGCTGCTCCTGAAACTGTGAACTGTGTTTACACGTGATCAGGTTGTGTATTCATTCTGCCGATTCTGTTGAAAAACATTTCTTAAACGGAACAAAAACGGTGGAAGAAAAGAAAAAAACACCTGAATTTGTCCAATAGAAACTGTCATTTGTAACTGTTAGACTAATGATTACACCCAATATCAACTAGATGCAGGCAAGAGTGTGCAAGACGGTATTGAATGTGTAATGAGATTCGTCTTCCTCTGATGAGGAGTATGAAGGATCGGACCAATAGGCAGCGTGGAACGTGTCCATGTTGATAATTTATTAATAGTGAACACAAAAAAACAAAATAACAAGGAGAACGAACGAAAACGAAACAGTTCTGTCTGGTGAAGACACGTTCACCCAGAATGCTTTGGTTCCACCCCTCCCATATAGATTGGGGGGCACCATTTTGCCAGCAGCATACCACCCTGCATACCACTGCTGGCTTGCTTCTGAAGCTAAGCAGGGTTGGTCCTGGTCAGTTCCTGGATGGGAGACCAGATGCTGCTGGAAGTGGTGTTGGAGGGCCAGTAGGAGGCACTCTTTCCTCTGGTCTAAAAATATCCCAGGGCAGTGATGGGGTGTCTGACCACAGAGGAGGGTGACTTACTGGATGTGATGGCGTTTCCGATTCCATGGACAAAGGCACACGTAGAACTCCCACTCCATACTGTCCTGTACGTTAACACAGCTCCTGAGTGGTGCAGTGGTCTAAAGGCAACGCATCTCAGTCACTACAGACACCCTGGTTCGAATCCAGGCTGTATCACAACCGGCCGTGATTGGGAGTCCCGTAGGGCGGCGCACAATGGGACCAGTGTCGTACGGGTTTGGACAGTGGAGGCCGTCATTGTAAAATAAGAATTTGTTCTCAGCTGACTTGCCTAGTTCAATAAAGGTTATATAAATAAATGGAAAAAAAAATAGCTGGAGTTGTTATCGTAAATCAGCTGTGTTTACGACTTGACCACTCCATACTGTCCTGTATGTCAACACAACAGCTGGGGTTGTTATCATAAGCCAGCTGTGTTTACGATGCTCTCTCTCTTTCAATGCAATTCAATTCAAAATGGGCTTTATTGGCAAAGGAAAGATAATGTTTACATTACTGAAACAAACAAACAAAAGTGAGTAGGATCAAAAAGAACATCAACTGAAATATATTAGAAATGTTCTCTCTCTCGTTATGGGAGGAGTTGCAGCTGTTGTATATCGGGGCAACAGAGTGTTGGACTAGTAACCGGAAGGTTGCAAGTTCAAACCCCCGAGCTGACAAGGTACAAATCTGTCGTTCTGCCCCTGAACAGGCAGTTAACCCACTGTTCCTAGGCCGTCATTGAAAATAAGAATGTGTTCTTAACTGACTTGCCTAGTTAAATAAAGGTAAAATAAATAAATTAAATAAATATACAGTAGACCTAGTGCCCTACTATTCACTATATGCAGTAGACCTAGTGCCCTACTATTCACTATATACAGTAGACCTAGTGCCCTACTATTCACTATATACAGTAGACCTACTGCCCTACTATTCACTATATACAGTAGACCTAGTGCCCTACTATTCACTATATACAGTAGACCTAGTGCCCTACTATTCACTATATGCAGCCCTACTATTCACTATATACAGACCTAGACCTAGTGCCCTACTATTCACTATATACAGTAGACCTAGTGCCCTACTATTCACTATATACAGTAGACCTAGTGCCCTACTATTCACTATATGCAGTAGACCTACTGCCCTACTATTCACTATATACAGTAGACCTAGTGCCCTACTATTCACTATATACAGTAGACCTAGTGCCCTACTATTCACTATATACAGTAGACCTAGTGCCCTACTATTCACTATATGCAGTAGACCTAGTGCCCTACTATTCACTATATACAGTAGACCTAGTGCCCTACTATTCACTATATACAGTAGACCTAGTGCCCTACTATTCACTATATGCAGTAGACCTAGTGCCCTACTATTCACTATATACAGTAGACCTAGTGCCCTACTATTCACTATATACAGTAGACCTAGTGCCCTACTATTCACTATATGCAGTAGACCTACTGCCCTACTATTCACTATATACAGTAGACCTAGTGCCCTACTATTCACTATATATTCACTATATACAGTAGACCTAGTGCCCTACTATTCACCTACTATTCACTATATACAGTAGACCTAGTGCCCTACTATTCACTATATACAGTAGACCTAGTGCCCTACTATTCACTATATGCAGTAGACCTAGTGCCCTACTATTCACTATATACAGTAGACCTAGTGCCCTACTATTCACTATATACAGTAGACCTAGTGCCCTACTATTCACTATTATATACAGTAGACCTAGTGCCCTACTATTCACTATATACAGTAGACCTAGTGCCCTACTATTCACTATATACAGTAGACCTAGTGCCCTACTATTCACTATATACAGTAGACCTAGTGCCCTACTATTCACTATATACAGTAGACCTAGTGCCCTACTATTCACTATATGCAGTAGACCTAGTGCCCTACTATTCACTATATACAGTAGACCTAGTGCCCTACTATTCACTATATAGACCAGTAGACCTAGTGCCCTACTATTCACTATATACAGTAGACCTAGTGCCCTACTATTCACTATATACAGTAGACCTAGTGCCCTACTATTCACTATATGCAGTAGACCTAGTGCCCTACTATTCACTATATACAGTAGACCTAGTGCCCTACTATTCACTATATACAGTAGACCTAGGGCTCTACTATTCACTATATACAGTAGACCTAGTGCCCTACTATTCACTATATACAGTAGACCTAGTGCCCTACTATTCACTATATACAGTAGACCTACTGCCCTACTATTCACTATATACAGTAGACCTAGGGCTCTACTATTCACTATATACAGTAGACCTAGTGCCCTACTATTCACTATATACAGTAGACCTAGTGCCCTACTATTCACTATATACAGTAGACCTAGTGCCCTACTATTTACTATATACAGTAGACCTAGTGCCATACTATTCACTATATACAGTAGACCTAGTGCCCTACTATATACAGTAGACCTAGTGCCCTACTATTCACTATATACAGTAGACCTAGTGCCCTACTATTCACTATATACAGTAGACCTAGTGCCCTACTATTCACTATATACAGTAGACCTAGTGCCCTACTATTGAAGGTGAGGGCCAGTGAGGAGAGCACAGGACGCACAGCAGATCCCAAACCCGATGAGGGAGGAGCACCCGCCTGCCTGTGGCCTCCACAATGAACGCCTGTTGAACCACAAGTCACAAACATGAAGGAAAGGTCGAAGGTGACTCTACTTGTGTCTATGGCTGTGTTACACAGGCAGACGTATTCTGATATTTCGTAAACCCACCCCTATGGTTCTACAGTCCTTAAAATGTGTGTTCAGTTGAACTGAGCCCTTCGGTACAGCTTTGGAGACGGGAGAGAGGGAACTATTACATTTAACATTTTAACATTTAAGTCATTTAGCAGACGCTCTTATCCAGAGCGACTTACAAATTGGTGCATTCACCTTATGACATCCAGTGGAACAGCCACTTTACAATAGTGCATCTAAATCTTTTAAGAGGGGGGGGGGGTGAGAAGGATTACTTTATCCTATCCTAGGTATTCCTTAAAGAGGTGGGGTTTCAGGTGTCTCCGGAAGGTGGTGATTAGTACTAGTGTTACTTACTAGTGCCTACATGTGATGCTTTGTGACACTAGTGTCTACATGTGATGCTTTGTAACACTCTAGTGTCTACATGTACATTTACATTTGACATTTAAGTCATTTAGCAGACGCTCTTATCCAGAGCGACTTACAAATTGGTGCGTTCACCTTATGACATCCAGTGGAACTTTGTACTGCAGCAATAGTCATGAAGACGTTGACAGCCTCAGTTCTCACTGTGACGTATGGGACGTCACTCTCCTTGACTCCCACTGAGCCATAGATACAGTCAGCACAGTAGTCGATCTGAGGAGGAGAGGAGAGACAGGGTTTGGCTTCAGATAAGGATCGCCAAATGCCAAAATGAGGGTTGCAATATTCTGGTAACTGTCACAACATTCCCAGGTTTTCCAGAAATCCTAGTTGGTGGATTATGGATTCCTGGGTAATTCCCTCCCGATTCAGGGAATCTTCCATACAGGATATGTGGAAAACCTGGGATTTTTGGGAAAGTTACCAGAATTTTGCAACCCTAGCCAAAATGAATTATTCCTCGCACTAGAGGGCCATCCGATCCATGTAATATTCAGTGTAGAATCTAGATTAGAGCATCTGTAACAGTGTTGGTTCAAGGGACTCAACTTGTGTGATGAATAACCTCGTCTGATACCTGAAGCTCCCTGAGCTATTGCCTTGACTTTAGCAAAGCCGTATAACACTGTCTTGTGGTTCGAATCCCCGACGGTTACATCCATAGAGATGTATAGAGACCGCAATGTTGTATCTGTCCCCATTAGGACATCTGTGAGTGCAAGAGCAGCTTCATTGAAGTAGTGCATTTTCTTCTTCTACTAATTGTATGAGTTAGTAAACAAACTGAAAGGGTGCATACTGCCCCCTGGAGGGTGTTGTCTGAACAGGTATAAAGACAAGGGTGGTGATTTACTATCACCTGCAGCTATGGAATGTTTGCTCACGAGTATAATTCATTGGCTGATCCCTCCTAATGACCTGGATGGAATTATGTGAGCCATAGGAAGTCCCACCCAGTTGACTACCTCAAAATGGTGGAAATCCTCAATGGCGCTGCCCATGTTAAAACAAAGCTTTTTGAGGAATAGAGACCTTCAGAAATGTTTTCATACCCCGTGTCTTATTCCACCATTTTGTTGTGTTACAGTACAGCCTGAATTCAAAATGGATGAAAATACCTTTTTTTCCTCACCCATCTACACAAAATAACCCATAATGACAGTGAAAACAAGGTTTATATATATTTTTTGCAATTTTATTGAAAATGAAATACAGAAATATGTCATTTACATACATGTACGTGATGTCACTCTCCTTGACTCCCACTGAGCCATAGATACAGTCAGCACAGTAGTCGATCTGAGGATCAACTGAACGACTTGATTAGTGTAATGTTAGCTAGCTACATAGTTGTCTTTGCTGTCTTCGTATCCAAGATAATTTGTGTAGTTTAGAGTGTGTAGTCTTAGAGTGATAATTGCGTAATTATCGTATTTCGTCGTCCTCCTATCTGCCCAGCAGCTAGCCAGCTAGCAAACGTTCACCGTCTACCGTAGCACTGTAGTAACTATCACACTCAACTGAACGACTTGATTAGTGTAGTGTTAGCTAGCTACATAGTTGTCTTTGCTGTCTTCGTATCCAAGATAATTGTGTAGTTTAGAGTGTGTAGTCTTAGAGTGATTATCTTAATTTACCGAGGTTAGCTAGCCAGCTATTTGTCGTCCTTAACGTAGGAGTCACTCCTAGCTAGCCAACAGCTAGCCAACGTCTACTGAATTGAATTTTCGCATTCCGGTCGCATTCCGCTTCGCTCCACAGGTAGTATCACATTTTCATTTAATTTCATTACAGTCCCAACGGTGTGATTTGTTTGATCGTAGCTAGCTACATAGCTAGCTACATAGCCGTCTTTGTTTCAAAGATAATTGTGTAGTCTAGAGCGATTTTCTAGGTTAGCTAGCCAGCTATTGTCGTTCTTTTAACGCAACGTAACGTAATCAACACTGCTAGCTAGCCAGCTAGCCCCCGAATAGCAGCATTGTAGAAACTTTACACTCAACGGAACGACTTGATTAGTGTAGTGTCAACAACGCAGCCACTGCCAGCTAGCCTACAAAGTCAACAACGCAGCCACTGCCAGCTAGCATACCTCAGCAGTACTGTATCATTTTAATCATTTTAGTCAATTAGATTCTTGCTACGTAAGCTTAACTTTCTGAACATTCGAGACGTGTAGTCCACTTGTCATTCCAATCTCCTTTGCATTAGCGTAGCCTCTTCTCTAGCCTGTCAACTATGTGTCTGTCTATCCCTGTTCTCTCCTCTCTGCACAGACCATACAAACGCTCCACACCGCGTGGCCGCGGCCACCCTAATCTGGTGGTCCCAGCGCGCACGACCCACGTGGAGTTCCAGGTCTCCGGTAGCCTCTGGAACTGCCGATCTGCGGCCAACAAGGCAGAGTTCATCTCAGCCTACGCCTCCCTCCAGTCCCTCGACTTCTTGGCACTGACGGAAACATGGATCACCACAGACAACACCGCTACTCCTACTGCTCTCTCTTCGTCCGCCCACGTGTTCTCGCACACCCCGAGAGCTTCTGGTCAGCGGGGTGGTGGCACCGGGATCCTCATCTCTCCCAAGTGGTCATTCTCTCTTTCTCCCCTTACCCATCTGTCTATCGCCTCCTTTGAATTCCATGCTGTCACAGTTACCAGCCCTTTCAAGCTTAACATCCTTATCATTTATCGCCCTCCAGGTTCCCTCGGAGAGTTCATCAATGAGCTTGATGCCTTGATAAGCTCCTTTCCTGAGGACGGCTCACCTCTCACAGTTCTGGGCGACTTTAACCTCCCCACGTCTACCTTTGACTCATTCCTCTCTGCCTCCTTCTTTCCACTCCTCTCCTCTTTTGACCTCACCCTCTCACCTTCCCCCCCTACTCACAAGGCAGGCAATACGCTCGACCTCATCTTTACTAGATGCTGTTCTTCCACTAACCTCATTGCAACTCCCCTCCAAGTCTCATCCAACACTTCCCACACTGCCCCTACTCGGATGGTATCGCGCCGTCCCAACCTTCGCTCTCTCTCCCCCGCTACTCTCTCCTCTTCCATCCTATCATCTCTTCCCTCTGCTCAAACCTTCTCCAACCTATCTCCTGATTCTGCCTCCTCAACCCTCCTCTCCTCCCTTTCTGCATCCTTTGACTCTCTATGTCCCCTATCCTCCAGGCCGGCTCGGTCCTCCCTCCCGCTCCGTGGCTCGACGACTCATTGCGAGCTCACAGAACAGGGCTCCGGGCAGCCGAGCGGAAATGGAGGAAAACCCGCCTCCCTGCGGACCTGGCATCCTTTCACTCCCTCCTCTCTACATTTTCCTCCTCTGTCTCTGCTGCTAAAGCCACTTTCTACCACTCTAAATTCCAAGCATCTGCCTCTAACCCTAGGAAGCTCTTTGCCACCTTCTCCTCCCTCCTGAATCCTCCTCCCCCTCCCCCTCCTCCCTCTCTGCAGATGACTTCGTCAACCATTTTGAAAAGAAGGTCGACGACATCCGATCCTCGTTTGCTAAGTCAAACGACACCGCTGGTTCTGCTCACACTGCCCTACCTGTGCTCTGACCTCTTTCTCCCTCTCTCTCCAGATGACATCTCGCGTCTTGTGACGGCCGGCCGCCCAACAACCTGCCCGCTTGACCCTATCCCCTCCTCTCTTCTCCAGACCATTTCCGGTGACCTTCTCCCTTACCTCACCTCGCTCATCAACTCATCCCTGACCGCTGGCTACGTCCCTCCCGTCTTCAAGAGAGCGAGAGTTGCACCCCTTCTGAAAAAACCTACACTCGATCCCTCCGATGTCAACAACTACAGACCAGTATCCCTTCTTTCTTTTCTCTCCAAAACTCTTGAACGTGCCGTCCTTGGCCAGCTCTCCCGCTATCTCTCTCAGAATGACCTTCTTGATCCAAATCAGTCAGGTTTCAAGACTAGTCATTCAACTGAGACTGCTCTTCTCTGTATCACGGAGGCACTCCGCACTGCTAAAGCTAACTCTCTCTCCTCTGCTCTCATCCTTCTAGACCTATCGGCTGCCTTCGATACTGTGAACCATCAGATCCTCCTCTCCGCCCTCTCCGAGTTGGGCATCTCCGGCGCGGCCCATGCTTGGATTGCGTCCTACCAGACAGGTCGCTCCTACCAGGTGGCGTGGCGAGAATCTGTCTCCTCACCACGCGCTCTCACCACTGGTGTCCCCCAGGGCTCTGTTCTAGGCCCTCTCCTATTCTCGCTATACACCAAGTCACTTGGCTCTGTCATAACCTCACATGGTCTCTCCTATCATTGCTATGCAGACGACACACAATTAATCTTCTCCTTTCCCCCCTCTGATGACCAGGTGGCGAATCGCATCTCTGCATGTCTGGCAGACATATCAGTGTGGATGACGGATCACCACCTCAAGCTGAACCTCGGCAAGACGGAGCTGCTCTTCCTCCCGGGAAGGACTGCCCGTTCCATGATCTCGCCATCACGGTTGACACCTCCATCGTGTCCTCCTCCCAGAGCGCTAAGAACCTTGGCGTGATCCTGGACAACACCCTGTCGTTCTCAACTAACATCAAGGCGGTGGCCCGTTCCTGTAGGTTCATGCTCTACAACATCCGCAGAGTACGACCCTGCCTCACACAGGAAGCGGCGCAGGTCCTAATCCAGGCACTTGTCATCTCCCGTCTGGATTACTGCAACTCGCTGTTGGCTGGGCTCCCTGCCTGTGCCATTAAACCCCTACAACTCATCCAGAACGCCGCAGCCCGTCTGGTGTTCAACCTTCCCAAGTTCTCTCACGTCACCCCGCTCCTCCGCTCTCTCCACTGGCTTCCAGTTGAAGCTCGCATCCGCTACAAGACCATGGTGCTTGCCTACGGAGCTGTGAGGGAAACGGCACCTCAGTACCTCCAGGCTCTGATCAGGCCCTACACCCAAACAAGGGCACTGCGTTCATCCACCTCTGGCCTGCTCGCCTCCCTACCACTGAGGAAGTCCAGTTCCCGCTCAGCCCAGTCAAAACTGTTCGCTGCTCTGGCCCCCCAATGGTGGAACAAACTCCCTCACGATGCCAGGACAGCGGAGTCAATCACCACCTTCCGGAGACACCTGAAACCCCACCTCTTTAAGGAATACCTAGGATAGGATAAAGTAATCCTTCTCACCCCCCTTAAAAGACTTAGATGCACTATTGTAAAGTGGCTGTTCCACTGGATGTCATAAGGTGAAAGCACCAATTTGTAAGTCGCTCTGGATAAGAGCGTCTGCTAAATGACTTAAATGTAAATGTAAATGAGGAGAGGAGAGACAGGGTTTGGCTTCAGATAAGGATCGCCAAATGCCAAAATGAGGGTTGCAATATTATGGGTTATACATGTTAGAATCAACTTCGGCAGTGATGAGTCGAAAGTCTTGAAGACGTTTGAACACCTGGATTGAACAATATTTGCACATTATTCTTTTTTAAATTCTTCAAGCTCCAGTTGGTTGTTGATCGTTGGTAGACAGCCATTTTCAAGTCTTGCCATAGGTTTTAAGTAGGTTTTAAGTCAAAACTGTAACTAAGACACTCAGGAGCATTCAAAGTCATCTTGGTAACCAACTCCAGTGTATATTTGGCCTTGTGTTTTAGGATATTGTCCTGCTGAAAGGTACATTTGAAAGGTGAATTTGTCTCCCAGTGTCTGTTCGAAAGCAGACTGAACCAGGTTTTCCTCTAGGATTTTGCCTGATTGGCTCTATTCCATTTTTTTTAAATGCTCAAAAACGTCCTATCCATTGCTGATGACAAGCATACCCATAACATGATGCAGTCACCGTGCTTAGAAATATGAGGAGTGGTACTCAGTGTTGTGTTGGATTTGCCCTAAACATAACACTTTTATATCCTGAGATTAATGAATTGTATGTGTGGGATACAGAGATGAGGTTGTCATTAAAAAAATTACGTGAAACAATATTATTGCACACAGAGTGAGTCCATGCAACTTATTATGTGACTTGTTAAGCATTTTCTGTCACAACAGATTTTTACCATGTCAGCTCGGGGACTCGATCCAAATGTATTTATATAGCCCTTCTTACATCAGCTGATAACTCAAAGTGCTGTACAGAAACCCAGCCTAAATCCCCAAAAAGCAAGCAATGCAGGTGTTGAAGCACAGTGGCTAGGAAAAACTCCCTAGAAAGGCCAAAACCTAGGATGAAACCTAGAGAGGAACCAGGCTATGAGAGGTGGCCAGTCCTCTTCTGGCTGTGCCGGGTGGAGATTAGAAACCTAGAGAGGAACCAGGCTATGAGAGGTGGCCAGTCCTCTTCTGGCTGTGTCGGGTGGAGATTATAACAGAACATGGCCAAGATGTTCAAATGTTCATAAATGACCAGCATGGTCAAATAATAATAATCACAGTAGTTGTAGAGGGTGCAACAGGTCAGCACCTCAGGAGTAAATGTCAGTTGGCTTTTCATAGCCTATCATTAAGAGTATCTCTACCGCTCATGCTGTCTCTAGAGAGTTGAAAACAGCAGGTCTGGGACAGGTAGCACGTCTGGTGAACAGGTCAGGGTTCCATAGCCGCAGGCAGAACAGTTGAAACTGGAGCAGCAGCACGGCCAGGTGGACTGGAGACAGCAAGGAGTCATCATGCCAGGTAGTCCTGAGGCATGGTCCTAGGGCTCAGGTCCTCTGAGAGAGAGAAAGAAAGAGAGAAAGAGATAATTAGAGAGAGCATACTTAAATTCACACAGGACACCGGATAAGACAGGAGAAGTACTCCAGACATAACAAACTGACCCTAGCCCCCCGACACATAAACAACTGCAGCATAAATACTGGAGGCTGAGACAGGAGGGGTCAGGAGACACTGTAACCTTTCGGTTACTGGCCCAACGCTCTAATATCACACATAGAACAGATCTATCACTTCTTAGACTTGCTTTCAAACGGAATGAACGTATCTATTACTCACATTTCTTTGTGAATTTGGTTGACGAAAAAGTGACATATTGTAGCTGTAATCCATTTTAAATTCATAATTCGTACCGCAACAAAATGTGGAATTCCGAATAAAACCCCCACCTTGAGAATTTCTCAACAGACCATGTTTCCCTCAATTACGAGAGGACAAAGGTTGCAAACCAGCTTACCTCGATAAGGAGAGGGCCAAGGTTTGAGTAGATGGCTGAATCTTTTAACCATACCACGTGGTTAAACTCTTAGACTACCGATACTGACAGAATAAGAACAAGTCTTTGATATTAATTACTAGTCTGCAGCTAGGAATTCGGAATCATTGAACGCGAAGACCAACAACCGCCGAAACATCTATCTATAACGACATGAATGAATGTCACTCTGAACTATCCATTCTAACCACGACAGAGGGTGGACAAACTCTCCAACAGAAACAAACTTTTCAACAGAGACCACGACAACACACTGAGCGTAAATATATATATTGATTGCAATTGTTTCCGAATGAGTGAGCGTTCATGTGCAAAGGATTAGCATTTCAATTAATAGAATTACCAACTGTGTAGTGACTCCTTCTGTTCCTTCTTGTTATAATTATCAACTGTGTGTTGTCTCATCTCAGTTGACCCCCACTTCCCTTTTGTACACCAAGCCGCGATGCCGGTTTATCCCACTAGGGGAACTCCGTTATCATTTCCTTGTAACTATCTACTGTTTGTTTATGCATTTCTGTGAATTACTTAGTTAGTAAATAAATGATTTTAAGACAATTGATGTATGGATGACTCATAGTGAATACTGGGTTCGTGCAGATAACCAACAATTTACAACGTTTGGAATGAGACTAACGTGAGGTAAAATAAAGAAGAATTCATTCATCAGAAGACTATTGATCAGATATGAAAATATCTGAAAAGTTATATTTGGAAAATTATAACTTTGTAATCTGAATATTTTCCTTGGTGCCCCGACTTCCTAGTTAATTACAGTTGCATGATTAATCAGTTTAATCGCGTAATAATAATTACAGAGAGTCATTTGATAAAGATGAATCTTCAGTTTAATGATGCAAAGACACGACCGTTGTGTTAGGAGTTGTGGCTTGTAAGGCCTTGGAGACAGGATTGATGTGGTGGTCTGGAAGTGAGATATAAAAGGGCAACATTAGAGACACATCAACATAAAGGAGTAAACATGACAAAGTACATCCAGGTGACAATTACAGAGAATGGGCTTATTATAACTACAAACCTAGGAGGCTGCCAGTATGAAACATAAGGAGGACTAGTTTATTACTGGCCACCCACTCTAAACCTGACTGTAGCTCTTTGTTAAGGGCTTCAGTGACTTCATTAGCTGTGGTTTCTGATGCGTATATTGTTGAATCATCAGCATACATGGACACACAGGCTTTGTTTAATGCCATTGGTAAAAATAGAAAAGAGTAAAGGGCCAAGAGTGCTGCCCTGCGGTACACCACCCTTTACATGTTTAAGATTAGAGAGGCTTCCATTAACTTCTTTGGGCTGGGGGCAGTATTGAGTAGCTTGGATGAATAAGGTGCCCCGAGTAAACTGCCTGCTACTCAGGCCCAGTTCCCACTTCCTGGTTGGATTTTTTTCTCAGGTTCTTGGCTGCCATATAAGTTATGTTATACTCACAGACATCATTCAAACAGTTTTAGAAACGTCAGTGTTTTCTATCCAAATCTACTAATTCTATGCATATTCTATCTTTTAGGACTGAGTACTAGGCAGTTTACTCTGGGCACCTTTTTATCCAAGCTACTCAATACTGCCCCCCTGTCCCAAAGAAGTTCATTTGTTAAATTCTATCTGGTCAAACACCATTTTTTCCAAAAGTTTGCTAAGCTTCGGCAGCAAGCTGATTGCTGTTAGAACAAGTAAAGGGTGCTTTACCATTATCGGGTAATGAAATGACTTTGGCTTCCCTTCAGGCATGAGGACAATCTTTTTGTAAATCCAAACTTTTGCCTCTAAGCCGACAGGACCAATGGTGCCTACTATCAATAGTAATCAACTACAGCCCGCAATTCGGTGCGTTCCTGCATCCTGAACGCTTCCCCTCAAGCATCCCATTACTTCCTTCATGTACACCCCCCCCCTCAATAACCCCATCAGCTCCTGCATGAACGCCATTCTTTACGAGTGTGTGGAACAATTTTATTTGATATCCTGCATCTATGTTCTACACCACACTTCCCTTCACCAAAGCTTTATATCTTGTTGCTATTTTTACTAGCAGGGAGCTGGCAGCAGATGGTGCAGTTGTGCCTCTACTGGTCTCAAGGTCACTGCAGCAAACAGTCATGGAGGATGGATGGTCGTGATACTGTAGCATGGCCATCTGGCTCTGCTCTGCCTAGCTGCATGACAGTAGTAAGTTGCATCACATCATTCTCTCGATTCCTTGCACCCTCTCTTCTTGCATCGTTCTCGGAATCCCATTAGAGAAGAAGGGGCGAGGAGAGGGACCTTGGACCTTCTCCTCAAGTACAGTTGAAGAGGAAGAGAGGAGGCTAGGCGAGAGGAGTCAAGGTGAGAGGATGCGAGGAGAGAGGAGGCAAAGAGAGAGGATGTGAGGAGAGAGGAGGTGAGGAGAGAGGAGGCAAATAGAGAGGATGTGAGGAGAGAGGAGGTGAGGAGAGAGGAGGCGATGAGAGAGGAGGCAAGGAGAGAGGATGCGAAGAATCACAGAAAGACAAATTGAGGTAGAGCCTGAAGTAAGCTGCATCACAGCATGATCAGCATCACAGCTGAATGACAGTAGATGATCCATGATCAGCATCATAGACAGCTCAGCTCAGCCTCAGTGAGGAGGAGAACCACTATTCCCCTACTGCCTTTCACACATCAGCTAGCAATACATGATTCAGCCAGGAAATTCCTCTTCACAAAATGGAGGTCCAGCCTCTGAACTGTCACTGTGTGTAGGTCCTTTATTCACCATGGTCTGGCCCCTTCTGGCTCTCTATGGTCTGCTTCAGCTGCATGACAGTAGGCTGGTCATGATCACAGCTCAGCTGCATGACAGTAGGCTGGTCATGATCACAGCTGCATGACAGTAGGCTGGTCATGATCACAGCTCAGCTGCATGGCAGTAGGCTGGGCATGATCACAGCTCAGCTGCATGGCAGTAGGCTGGTCATGATCACAGCTCAGCTGCATGGCAGTAGGCTGGGCATGATCACAGCTGCATGACAGTAGGCTGGTCATGATCACAGCTCAGCTGCAAGACAGTAGGCTGGTCATGATCACAGCTCAGCTGCATGGCAGTAGGCTGGTCATGAAACTCAGCTGCATGATAGTAGGCTGGTCATGATCACAGCTGCATGACAGTAGGCTGGTCATGATCACAGCTCAGCTGCAAGACAGTAGGCTGGTCATGATCACAGCTCAGCTGCAAGACAGTAGGCTGGTCATGATCACAGCTCAGCTTCATGACAGTAGGCTGGTCATGATCACAGCTCAGCTGCATGACAGTAGGCTGGTCATGATCACAGCTCAGCTGCATGACAGTAGGCTGGTCATGATCACAGCTGAAAGACAGTAGGCTGGTCATGATCACAGCTACATGGCAGTAGGCTGGTCATGATCACAGCTACATGACAGTAGGCTGGGCATGATCACAGCTCAGCTGCATGACAGTAGGCTGGTCATGATCACAGCTGAAAGACAGTAGGCTGGTCATGATCACAGCTACATGGCAGTAGGCTGGTCATGATCACAGCTACATGACAGTAGGCTGGGCATGATCACAGCTCAGCTGCATGACAGTAGGCTGGTCATGATCACAGCTGAAAGACAGTAGGCTGGGCATGATCACAGCTGCATGACAGTAGGCTGGTCATGATCACAGCTGCATGACAGTAGGCTGGTCATGATCACAGCTGCATGACAGTAGGCTGGTCATGATCACAGCTGAAAGACAGTAGGCTGGTCATGATCACAGCTGCATGACAGTAGGCTGGTCATGATCACAGCTGCATGACAGTAGGCTGGTCATGATCACAGCTGCATGGCAGTAGGCTGGTCATGATCACAGCTGCATGGCAGTAGGCTGGTCATGATCACAGCTGCATGACAGTAGGCTGGTCATGATCACAGCTGCATGACAGTAGGCTGGTCATGATCACAGCTGCATGGCAGTAGGCTGGTCATGATCACAGCTGCATGACAGTAGGCTGGTCATGATCACAGCTGCATGACAGTAGGCTGGTCATGATCACAGCTCAGCTCCAGTGAGGAAGAGATCCATAGAAGGGAAAACACACTATGCTCCTATTGGCCTCCAGGAATCAGAGAGAAATGGGACAGAGATGGGTTTCATTTAGTGAGTGCGCATGATGATTCATCCATGAAATCCTTTTCAAAAAAAAAATGCTTGGCAGATCTCCTGAATAGAATAGCATAATCATACGTGAACGTCATAAATAATCGTCAGGTCTCATCATTTAATTTGTACATCATGCATACACATGATACACTATACACATTATACTTTGCATCTGAAATGTTGTCCTATAGTGAAACTATAATTTTAAAAAAAAATGTACTAGGCCTAATTTGGATTAGGAAGATTTTCCACAGTAGACTATAAACATCTTTATGGCAAGTTAATGGGAGGTGGAGTCCACTCCTTTATTAGAATCAATAGCTTTATATGGTAGACCTGTAATGAAGGCGGTACTAGATGTATAGACGTAATAAATACATCACTGTGTTAACATACTTCTGGGAGGAAAACGTTAACATTAGTACAGTCTATCAAACAGCATAAACTCTCTACCCCACACAGTGAGTGAAATGATGTGCCTCGCCCTCATTTGGACCCGGGCCTAGGACACTGAAACACAGGCTGCAAACTGACGTTGAGACGACAACAAAAAAGCTGCGTCTATCTAACGATAGAGACGGTAGAGATCCGCATCTGATATGATCTCTGCACGTATTCAAAATGTGCATCGTCACATCGCCCTTTTCCTTGTCCACTCGTGTTGGATCAATTCAACAACTTGTAGCCTATACATTTCTTCTGCACTTGTGTTTTTTTTAGGCATGTTATCCTTTACGTTTGAGGGGTGATGCTGGAGTATAGAAACCTCCGCATCCTTTCTCTAATCTAATTCAAATCAAATCAAATCAAATTTATTTATATAGCCCTTCTTACATCAGCTGATATCTCAAAGTGCTGTACAGAAACCCAGCCTAAAACCCCAAACAGCAAGCAATGCAGGTGTAGAAGCACCTAAAATTGTCAGTCTTGGTATCGCTTGTGAATTTGCAGTCCGACTCGCACCCTCTTGCCACGTGGTTCCCATCCCAGCCAATCAAACGGCGAGGAAGAATGTCTTCCTGATTCGGTCCATTTATCAGCATCGCGGACTGTGACGACCGCCTTCTCTGTCGACCGAACGAGAGACAACACTACCCCTGCACACAGTTAGGCCAAATAAAGGTAAGATGAAGGCCTTCTATTTTATATTCTTTTGCGGAATTCGTTTTTTTTTTTTGTAATGACTATAATTGTCTCAAATCGTATACAATATCCGCTACTTTTGCATTATTTGTCTGATGCCATTGTAGACTCTACATTATTTCCCCGTTATCGTATCACATCAGAAATGCAAAGTGGTCTCATAAAGTGTTATATATTTGTCTTTTGCCTTTTCTTTTTCAAGCTATTAATGACTTTCCTAGTTAAATAAAGGTAAAATAAATGAATGACATGATGGTGCCTGGCCACGGTTTGCAGCTTGGTAGCTTGTCTATTTTTAACCCGTCCCGTCAGCTGGCGAGATGTCACTCCATTTAGAAACGGCAGTGAGGGGGAAAAGGAAAAGGCGTCAAGTTGCAACCACACAGCTAGATAACAGTGTTTTATCACTACTGAACTACTCTGCCACACCTTCCTGTGCCCCTTTTCACAGGCAAAGGCATTTCACTGTTCATTCATTGCTTGTCATACAGGTAGCCTAGTGCTTTAGTGCTTTTGGCCAAGTAACCGAAAGGTCGGCAGGTTCGAATCCCCGAGCCGGCAAGGTGGACATAACTGCTGTTCTGCCCTTGAGAATGGCAGTTATACCTCAACAAGTGCTCCGATGGCGCCTATGACGCGGCCATGGATTAAGGCAGCCTCCCTGCACCTCTCTGATTCAGAGGGTTTAGATGCAGAAGACACATTTTCAGATGAATGCATTCAGTTGTGCAACTGACTAGGTAACCCCGCCCCTTTCCCCGTTCACTTCTATGCAGTGTGGCCAACTACCAGTTTCTGACTGACACGGTGGACAGAATATTAAATGTAGCAATCTGTTGCAGATACAATGTAGCCAACTGTGGTTACTTTGTTGTTCCCTTTCAGAGGTGCTAAGAAATCAATGTTTCCATTGCACACGTGAAGATACATGTTTAACAAATAGAAATTAAACTATTTTATTTAAAGTTAATCATTAAACTAGGGGAGAAAACACAGCAAAAAAAATACTTATTGTCATACCCAGAGATAAATAAATAAAAACGGGCGAAGGAACAAAGCTGTATTAAATACTTGAATGTCAAGTCTTGTATTATTTATTTCAGTGTGAGGAAGCCATTTTATAGAAGCCATTTTATAGTAGCCATTTTATAGAAACCATTTTATAGAAACCATTTTATAGTAGCCATTTTATAGTAGCCATTTTATAGTAGCCATTTTATAGTAGCCATTTTATAGTAGCCATTTTATAGAAGCCATTTTATAGAAACCATTTTATAGAAGCCATTTTATAGAAGCCATTTTATAGAAGCCATTTTATAGAACCCTATCAGCAGGTTCAACTCTGTCTTCCCTGCACACTGAGACGACAGGGAAAAAAACCATTGCCGTTATACATGTTATAAGTAATGTGTTATAGCTGTGTTATCGTAGCTACCACACAAATTACGTTCTGTTTCTTTCAAATGTCAGGTGACATTAGGTGTTTTTGTTGCCCAACTGTAGGCTAAACATTAGTCCTGACCAGTGTTGTGAGTGCTATAGAGAAGACAATCCTGTCTGTGTGCATTTATGCTTCTGTTTATGTGGGTTGACATTGGCCCTTCTTCTCCTCTCTGTGCTTTGTCATCCAATGGAAAGTTTCCACATCGTGGACATTTAATACCTGATAATTTTCCATTGTTCCAGTAAGGGGTCGGTTGATGGAGAGTGTGTCTGTCTGGTTTTAGTGGCTTAAAGGATGGAACATGGGGGTTCACTCATCAGGGAAAGTCCGATAAAACCGATGAACAGAAAATCCATAGTCTGTGTGCAGAACAGTCTAGTACAGACAAGGGTAGGGCCTCGATCTGGTCTAAAATCAAATAAAAAAACAGTGATTTAAAATCTATCACTCATGTTATGTATTGGGGAACACAGTCCATTTCACCTGGGGCATCTGCAAAAATACTGAATAGAGAGCCTCGATCTGGTCTAAAATCTCTGTTCTCCAAACATGTTTGAAATGTGTGGTGCTAACTGGGATGTTTCATAGTAGGGTAATGTTTGGGACATTACAGACTTCACAGTAAAAGTATACTAAGTTCTGAAATGGTTTTGAACCAAAAGTACACGTCGTGCTGTAGTTCCCCTGTAAAGTGGTTTCATGTACCTGCCAAAGCCTAGGCAATGTCATGTGTAGTCAGCTAGTAATTTGCTTTGTCATATTGGAGAAAAAAAAATGCTTGGATGCAGCATGCAGCAATTGATTTAGGCCTACGACAAAACATGATTCAGCAGAAAGCATTGGTGCAGTAACATGTCAGAGTCTGCATCTTAACCCAGGGGTCATTTGACCGAGTCATGCTGCAGAGATCGATGCTTCAGCCCCGTGGAGCCCCACCCATACATGTTTTACAAGGACGCACCCATGCTTTGGCAAAACACAGACTGCAGCAACTGTGTAGAGGTTGTGCTGACATCGCATGACATTGTCTACAGTATTATCAGGTCTGTCAACTCATTTCCCCATAGCAGTGGGTACATAGGTACAGTCCGTGGACTTTCATGTTTACTTTATGATTTTGTGTTTTATGCTTTTGTTTTTATTATAACTTAAACTTTTCTGTTTTATTCTGTTGAATTCTGTCATTGAGCATTTCAAATATTGACAAATTTCTGTCCTGACTCTGTCCTGACTCACTGTCATGACTTCAGACCTCGATCCTCACTGAGGGCTGGTCTTCAACATTTACCTCTACCCCATCCTCCTTTCTCTCCTCGCTCTCATCCTCCTCTCTCTCCTGTCTCCCATCCTCCTCTCTCCCATCCTCCTCTCTCCCATCCTCCTCTCTCCCATCCTCCTCTCTCTCCTCTCTCCCATCCTCCTCTCTCTCCTCTCTCCCATCCTCCTCTCTCTCCTCTCTCCCATCCTCCTCTCTCTCCTCTCTCTCATCCTCCTCTCTCTCCCATCCTCCTCTCTCTCCCATCCTCCTCTCTCTCCCATCCTCCTTCTCTCCCCATCCTCCTTCTCTCCCCCATCCTCCTTCTCTCTCCCATCCTCCTCTCTCTCCTCTCTCCCATCCTCCTCTCTCTCCTCTCTCCCATCCTCCTCTCTCTCCTCTCTCCCATCCTCCTCTCTCTCCCATCCTCCTCTCTCTCCCATCCTCCTCTCTCTCCCATCCTCCCTCTCTCCCATCCTCCTCTCTCCCATCCTCCTCTCTCCCATCCTCCTCTCTCCCATCCTCCTCTCTCTCCCATCCTCCTCTCTCTCCCATCCTCCTCTCTCTCCTCTCTCCCATCCTCCTCTCTCTCCCATCCTCCTCTCTCTCCCATCCTCCTCTCTCTCCCATCCTCCTCTCTCTCCCATCCCCTCTCTCTCCCCTCTCTCTCTCATCCTCCTCTCTCTCCTGTCTCTCATCCTCCTCTCTCTCCTGTCTCCCATCCTCCTCCTGTCTCCCATCCTCCTCCTGTCTCCCATCCTCCTTCTCTCTCCCATCCTCCTTCTCTCTCTCATCCTCTTTCTCTCTCCTCTCTCCCATCCTCCTCTCTCTCATCCTCCTCTCTCTCCTCTCTCCCATCCTCCTCTCTCTCATCCTCCTCTCTCTCCTCTCTCCCATCCTCCTCTCTCTCCTTTCTCCCATCCTCCTCTCTCCCATCCTCCTCTCTCTCCTCTCTCCCATCCTCCTCTCTCTCCCATTCTCCTCTCCCATTCTCCTCTCTCATCCTCCTCTCTCTCCTCTCTCCAATCCTCCTCTCTCTCCTCTCTCCCATCCTCCTCTCTCTCCTCCTCTTTCTCTCCCATCCTCTTTTCTCTCCTCTCTCTCCAATCCTCCTCTCATCCTCCTCTCTCTCATCCTCCTCTCTCCCATCCTCCTCTCTCTCTCCTCTCTCATCCTCCTCTCTCCCATCATCCTCTCTCATCCTCTTCCTTACTTGTCTCTCCTCTCTTCTCTCCTGTGTAGTTCCAGAACCATGTCCATCCTGAAGATTCACGCTCGTGAGATTTTCGACTCCCGTGGAAACCCCACCGTGGAGGTCGACCTGTACACCAAGAAAGGTAAGAAGAGGTTATACTAGAGCAGGACTATCTGTACACTTTATTCTCTGTAGGGTCAGGGTTCAACTTTGTTCTCTGTAGGGTCGGGGTTCAACTTTGTTCTCTGTAGGGTCAGGGTTCAACTTTGTTCTCTGTAGGGTCGGGGTTCAACTTTGTTCTCTGTAGGGTTGGGGTTCAACTTTGTTCTCTGTAGGGTTAGGGTTCAACTTTGTTCTCTGTAGGGTCAGGGTTCAACTTTGTTCTCTGTAGGGTCAGGGTTCAACTTTGTTCTCTGTAGGGTCGGGGTTCAACTTTGTTCTCTGTAGGGTCGGGGTTCAACTTTAGGTGCATGTTGTCCATACCACAATTCTCTCTAAGGTTGCCAGTTTTCATAGTTTAAGCAACATTGCATGCATTCACATTGCCTAGGATATATTTAGCAACTGTCTGCGGTTATCAGATTTAGAATAAAGCATTGCTAATTATGGAACACCGTTTGGGTCTTTTGATGTAAAAAATAAATGAATTAATACACGTCAAATAACACCATTTGTCCCGTTAAATAAGCTTGTTGACCAATCAGGACCTGCATATGACTGCATGCCACATAATCATTTAACACGTTCATGACTTTTTTTTAACGTAGCTATTGAACATTGTCATATGTCACAGCGATTTACCAATTGGTATGCTTTGTTGCTGGTAAAGTTTTGTCTTGTGCATCTTCCGCATGAGCTGAGACACTCTTCCCCCAGCTCTGGACGGTGCTGGTCAGAAACAAAGCTAGCTAGCTGATGGATGCAAACAATGTCCTTCTCCAAAAACATAGCAAAACAACATCATCTGTTTCAGTAGCTATAGTTAGCTAGCTAACTATCTAGCTAGGTGTCATCATCTAAAATACCCATCGTTTATAAGACGGTTCGTATTTGATTAATGATGGTCAAACTCATCTATGTGAAGCTAGCCACAGTAAGGATTAGCCACAATATTGAAATTTGCGGTTCGCCTTCAAAATAAAAGTTGCTTTATTGAAAGTGATGCAAATTAATACAAATAGTGGAATCATGGCATAATGCAATAGGTTGGAATGTTGTTATATAAATTCAACAAAATAAAATAATTTGTTAATTGGACAAAAATCTGTTGAAATCACACTGTGTCTGTAATAGACTTTAGAATTGAATTGAGGGCATATTTATTTCACTGTACAGCCTTACCTATGGATTGTGGATCAATGGCATCAGTCTTGAAACTAGCATAGGCAACAACAACAACTACCTGGACGGAAAACAGTGATGCACATAACACACAACCCTGTCTTTGGGAATGTGGGGAAGGGTTCTTTAAATGTAACATCCAATCAAATTAGGTTTGAACGGCTCCCAGGGGCCCATTCAAACCGTTTTTGCAATAGAAAATTCTCCAGACCTCCAAGGAAGGTGTGACAACGACGTGATTTTGGAGGTATGGCAACACGAGGCTAGCTGCAGGCTAGTCCCTCTCTGACTGACAGAGTGAGTTAGCTGCAGGCTAGTCCCTCCTGACTGACAGAGTGAGTTAGCTGCAGGCTAGTCCCTCTCTGACTGACACAGTGAGTTAGCTCCAGGCTAGTCCCTCTCTGACTGACAGAGTGAGTTAGCTCCAGGCTAGTCCCTCTCTGACTGACAGAGTGAGTTAGCTCCAGGCTAGTCCCTCTCTGACTGACAGAGTGAGTTAGCACCAGGCTAGTCCCTCTCTGACTGACAGAGTGAGTTAGCTCCAGGCTAGTCCCTCTCTGACTGACACAGTGAGTTAGCTCCAGGCTAGTCCCTTTGCCCTCAGTCGGTTGCAGATACAATGTAGCCAAACTGTGGTTACTTTGTTGTTCCCCTTCAGACATGTCGATGAAATCAATGCTGCTATGTTTCCATTTGCACATCGACAATGGAATAGACATAGCGCACATTTACTAAAGATAAATGTTTAAATAAATAGTGTAATTTCCTATCTGTTAGAGTTATTAAACTAGGTTGAACACACAGCAAAATATTTACATAAATATATAAACAGGCAAAAGCAAGAAGCTGAATTTAATACTTGAATATGTCTTTTATTATTTATTCAATTGCACAATACATTTTATTGTAGCTATTTAATCGTAGCCTGTCAGCAGGTTCTATCCCTCCATCTCCAATCTGACACTTCTGGTTCCCAAATGGCACCCTATTCCCTATATAGCGCACTACTTTTGCCTGCTACTTTCAGTGCACCCCTATGAGCCCTGGTCAGAAGTAGTGCGCTATATATAGAATAGGGTACTATTTGAGATGGAGCCGTGGATACTTACAGTACAGAGTTCACAGGTCGGACTCTGTAATACCTAGAGGCCTAAAAGAGGCCGGGTTAATACTTATTATAAACTGGGTGGTTCCAGTCCTGAATGCTGATTGGCTGACAGCTGTGGTATATCAGACCGTATTTCAAGGGGATTGCAAAACGTATATTTTTACTGCTCTAATTACATTTGTAACCAGTTTATAATAGCAATAAGGCACCTCAGGTGTTTGTGGTAAGAACAGCCCTTAACCGTGGTCTCTTGGCCATATACCACACCCCCTCGTGGTAAGAACAGCCCTTAACCGTGGTCTATTGGCCATATACCACACCCCCTCGTGGTAAGAACAGCCCTTAACCCCCTCGTGGTGAGAACAGCCCTTAACCGTGGTCTATTGGCCATATACCACACCCCCTCGTTGTAAGAACAGCCCTTAAACGTGGTCTATTGGCCATATACCACACCCCCTCGTGGTAAGAACAGCCCTTAACCGTGGTCTATTGGCCATATACCACCCCCCCCCCCCGTGGTGAGAACAGCCCTTAACCCCCTCGTGGTAAGAACAGCCCTTAACCGTGGTCTATTGGCCATATACCACACCCCCTCGTGGTGAGAACAGCCCTTAACCCCCTCGTGGTAAGAACAGCCCTTAACCCCCTCGTGGTAAGAACAGCCCTTAACCCCCTCGTGATAAGAACAGCCCTTAACCCCCTCGTGGTAAGAACAGCCCTTAACCCCCTCGTGGTAAGAACAGCCCTTAACCCCCTCGTGGTAAGAACAGCCCTTAACCCCCTCGTGGTAAGAACAGCCCTTAACCCCCTCGTGGTAAGAACAGCCCTTAACCCCCTCGTGGTAAGAACTTAACCCCCTCGTGGTGAGAACAGCCCTTAACCCCCTCGTGGTTTATTGCTTAATTCTACTCCATCTTGTTAACCAGGAATTGGTCCTTTTTTTAACTCTTTTTTTTCCTGGGGGAATCACTGAAAACTTCCAATACTCTTCTTCGTGGGAATCTTGAAGTCATATTTAAAGTGTTATTGATCATACAAGCACAGAACATGACAGACCTGTCATTTGTAATGGGATTACAATTAATTGGAAATCAATACCTTAACTTTCAAGATGTACTTTAATTTTTTTTAATTTTTTTTTATCTCAACCAACCTAACAATATTCAACCAACTAACTATGGGATATCCTGAATGGGATATCCTGAATGGGATATCCTGAGATATCCTGAATGGGATATCCTGAGATATCCTGAATGGGATATCCTGAATGGGATATCCTGAATGGGATCGGGGTTTCCGCCGCCCTTGTTCAAGAGTGGAGTCCCCCTTTTTGTCGTTCTGCTCCGTGGGCTGAAAACAAAGCAGTTATTTCAACTTAATGAATGAATGTCCAGAATGTTAATGAAGCTATCTGAATTAGGCCACCGAGGAAGAGGAAAGGGGTGGGGGGAGGGCGGGGGGGTTGAGAGAAGACATGTTGGATTTAACATGGGCTTGAAATCACCCCCCCCCCCCAAAAAGGGAAAGCATTTTCCATTTGTCTTGCTCTCTTTTGACAGTTTGTAGGAAGGTTGCTAGGTGCTCTAAGCTAGCAGCTTCACGGTTTCTAGTTTAGGATGGACCAGCCTGATTTGGCATTGGATGCGTCCCGAATGATGCCGTATTACCTTTATACTGCTCCAGAGCCCAAAGGGATTCCCATAGGGCTCTGTTCAAAACAATGTCATTATGAAGAGAATAGAGGGCAATTCGGGATACACTTTGTGTTGTCTGCTGCTGTATAAATAGGATTGGATTGTTGGAGCATGCAGATGTAATGTGTCTCTGCTATATAACACAAAAGGGGTTTGAATTACAGTCGTTACTAGACGGGCTGCATCGTCCTTGTGTTTTCTATTTTCAGATCCAGTACTAATCCTCTGGGATGAGAGTGCCTGTACTCACTGGAAATACTCTTTCAGTTTTCATCTATTTTGTTTTATTTTTTTATCAGCAGAGGTCAGAAGGGACAAGATGGCTGCCGTCGAAACGCGTTCGTTTGTTCTGGTCTCTGCTGCTAAAAGAAACACATTCAATTCAAAACGTAAAACGTAAGAAAACGTTTTTATTTCAGTGAGTGCCGGTTTTTTCCTTTCTTCAAGTATGTTATTTTTTTGAACCCAAAGACTTTTTGTTTCAACAAACAATTGAGCTGAGCTGAGCTTTCTCTTTCTCTGAGAAGTGACTGTCACGTCCTCCGATGGGGGTTTACAACCACAAAAATAACATATTAGTATCTGGACAGAGGGCTTCCGAGTGGTGCAGTCTGAGGAGACCCTGGTTTCATTCCAGACTGTGTCTCAGCTGTCTAAGGAGACCCTGGTTTCATTCCAGACTGTGTCTCAGCTGTCTAAGGAGACCCTGGTTTCATTCCAGACTGTGTCTCAGCTGTCTAAGGAGACCCTGGTTTCATTCCAGACTGTGTCTCAGCTGTCTAAGGAGACCCTGGTTTCATTCCAGACTGTATCATCTGTCTAATGAGACCCTGGTTTCATTCCAGACTGTGTCTCAGCTGTCTAAGGAGACCCTGGTTTCATTCCAGACTGTGTCTCAGCTGTCTAAGGAGACCCTGGTTTCATTCCAGACTGTGTCTCAGCTGTCTAAGGAGACCCTGGTTTCATTCCAGACTGTATCATCTGTCTAAGGAGACCCTGGTTTCATTCCAGACTGTGTCTCAGCTGTCTAAGGAGACCCTGGTTTCATTCCAGACTGTGTCTCAGCTGTCTAAGGAGACCCTGGTTTCATTCCAGACTGTGTCTCAGCTGTCTAATGAGACCCTGGTTTCATTCCAGACTGTGTCTCAGCTGTCTAAGGAGACCCTGGTTTCATTCCAGACTGTGTCTCAGCTGTCTAAGGAGACCCTGGTTTCATTCCAGACTGTGTCTCAGCTGTCTAAGGAGACCCTGGTTTCATTCCAGACTGTGTCTCAGCTGTCTAAGGAGACCCTGGTTTCATTCCAGACTGTGTCTCAGCTGTCTAAGGAGACCCTGGTTTCATTCCAGACTGTGTCTCAGCTGTCTAAGGAGACCCTGGTTTCATTCCAGACAGTGTCTCAGCTGTCTAAGGAGACCCTGGTTTCATTCCAGACTGTGTCTCAGCTGTCTAAGGAGACCCTGGTTTCATTCCAGACTGTGTCTCAGCTGTCTAAGGAGACCCTGGTTTCATTCCAGACTGTGTCTCAGCTGTCTAAGGAGACCCTGGTTTCATTCCAGACTGTGTCTCAGCTGTCTAAGGAGACCCTGGTTTCATTCCAGACTGTGTCTCAGCAGTCTAAGGAGACCCTGGTTTCATTCCAGACTGTGTCTCAGCTGTCTAGGGAGACCCTGGTTTCATTCCAGACTGTGTCTCAGCTGTCTAAGGAGACCCTGGTTTCATTCCAGACTGTGTCTCAGCTGTCTAAGGAGACCCTGGTTTCATTACAGACTGTGTCTCAGCTGTCTAAGGAGACCCTGGTTTCATTCCAGACTGTGTCTCAGCTGTCTAAGGAGACCCTGGTTTCATTACAGACTGTGTCTCAGCTGTCTAAGGAGACCCTGGTTTCATTCCAGACTGTGTCTCAGCTGTCTAAGGAGACCCTGGTTTCATTCCAGACTGTATCATCTGTCTAATGAGACCCTGGTTTCATTCCAGACTGTGTCTCAGCTGTCTAAGGAGACCCTGGTTTCATTCCAGACTGTGTCTCAGCTGTCTAAGGAGACCCTGGTTTCATTCCAGACTGTGTCTCAGCTGTCTAAGGAGACCCTGGTTTCATTCCAGACTGTATCATCTGTCTAAGGAGACCCTGGTTTCATTCCAGACTGTGTCTCAGCTGTCTAAGGAGACCCTGGTTTCATTCCAGACTGTGTCTCAGCTGTCTAAGGAGACCCTGGTTTCATTCCAGACTGTGTCTCAGCTGTCTAAGGAGACCCTGGTTTCATTCCAGACTGTGTCTCAGCTGTCTAAGGAGACCCTGGTTTCATTCCAGACTGTGTCTCAGCTGTCTAAGGAGACCCTGGTTTCATTCCAGACTGTGTCTCAGCTGTCTAAGGAGACCCTGGTTTCATTCCAGACTGTGTCTCAGCTGTCTAAGGAGACCCTGGTTTCATTCCAGACTGTGTCTCAGCTGTCTAAGGAGACCCTGGTTTCATTCCAGACTGTGTCTCAGCTGTCTAAGGAGACCCTGGTTTCATTCCAGACTGTGTCTCAGCAGTCTAAGGAGACCCTGGTTTCATTCCAGACTGTGTCTCAGCTGTCTAGGGAGACCCTGGTTTCATGACAGACTGTGTCTCAGCTGTCTAAGGAGACCCTGGTTTCATTCCAGACTGTGTCTCAGCTGTCTAAGGAGACCCTGGTTTCATGACAGACTGTGTCTCAGCTGTCTAAGGAGACCCTGGTTTCATTACAGACTGTGTCTCAGCTGTCTAAGGAGACCCTGGTTTCATTCCAGACTGTGTCTCAGCTGTCTAAGGAGACCCTGGTTTCATTCCAGACTGTATCATCTGTCTAAGGAGACCCTGGTTTCATTCCAGACTGTGTCTCAGCTGTCTAAGGAGACCCTGGTTTCATTCCAGACTGTGTCTCAGCTGTCTAAGGAGACCCTGGTTTCATTCCAGACTGTGTCTCAGCTGTCTAAGGAGACCCTGGTTTCATTCCAGACTGTGTCTCAGCTGTCTAAGGAGACCCTGGTTTCATTCCAGACTGTGTCTCAGCTGTCTAAGGAGACCCTGGTTTCATTCCAGACTGTGTCTCAGCTGTCTAAGGAGACCCTGGTTTCATTCCAGACTGTGTCTCAGCTGTCTAAGGAGACCCTGGTTTCATTCCAGACTGTGTCTTTCTAAGGAGACCCTGGTTTCATTCCAGACTGTCTCAGCTGTCTAAGGAGACCCTGGTTTCTCAGCTGTCTAAGGAGACCCTGGTTTCATTCCAGACTGTGTCTCAGCTGTCTAAGGAGACCCTGGTTTCATTCCAGACTGTGTCTCAGCTGTCTAAGGAGACCCTGGTTTCATTCCAGACTGTGTCTCAGCTGTCTAAGGAGACCCTGGTTTCATTCCAGACTGTGTCTCAGCTGTCTAAGGAGACCCTGGTTTCATTCCAGACTGTGTCTCAGCTGTCTAAGGAGACCCTGGTTTCATTCCAGACTGTGTCTCAGCTGTCTAAGGAGACCCTGGTTTCATTCCAGACTGTGTCTCAGCTGTCTAAGGAGACCCTGGTTTCATTCCAGACTGTGTCTCAGCTGTCTAAGGAGACCCTGGTTTCATTCCAGACTGTGTCTCAGCTGTCTAAGGAGACCCTGGTTTCATTCCAGACTGTAAGGAGTCTCCAGAGCTGTCTAAGGAGACCCTGGTTTCATTCCAGACTGTGTCTCAGCTGTCTAAGGAGACCCTGGTTTCATTCCAGACTGTGTCTCAGCTGTCTAAGGAGACCCTGGTTTCATTCCAGACTGTGTCTCAGCTGTCTAAGGAGACCCTGGTTTCATTCCAGACTGTGTCTCAGCTGTTTCATTCAGAAGCAGAGACCCTGGTTTCATTCCAGACTGTGTCTCAGCTGTCTAAGGAGACCCTGGTTTCATTCCAGACTGTGTCTCAGCTGTCTAAGGAGACCCTGGTTTCATTCCAGACTGTGTCTCAGCTGTCTAAGGAGACCCTGGTTTCATTCCAGACTGTGTCTCAGCTGTCTAAGGAGACCCTGGTTTCATTCCAGACTGTGTCTCAGCTGTCTAAGGAGACCCTGGTTTCATTCCAGACTGTGTCTCAGCTGTCTAAGGAGACCCTGGTTTCATTCCAGACTGTGTCTCAGCTGTCTAAGGAGACCCTGGTTTCATGACAGACTGTGTCTCAGCTTTAAGGAGACCCTGGTTTCATTCCAGACTGTGTCTCAGCTGTCTAAGGAGACCCTGGTTTCATTCCAGACTGTGTCTCATCTGTCTAAGGAGACCCTGGTTTCATTCCAGACTGTGTCTCAGCTGTCTAAGGAGACCCTGGTTTCATTCCAGACTGTGTCTCAGCTGTCTAAGGAGACCCTGGTTTCATTCCAGACTGTGTCTCAGCTGTCTAAGGAGACCCTGGTTTCATTCCAGACTGTATCATCTGTCTAAGGAGACCCTGGTTTCATTCCAGACTGTGTCTCAGCTGTCTAAGGAGACCCTGGTTTCATTCCAGACTGTGTCTCAGCTGTCTAAGGAGACCCTGGTTTCATTCCAGACTGTATCATCTGTCTAAGGAGACCCTGGTTTCATTCCAGACTGTGTCTCAGCTGTCTAAGGAGACCCTGGTTTCATTCCAGACTGTGTCTCAGCTGTCTAAGGAGACCCTGGTTTCATTCCAGACTGTGTCTCAGCTGTCTAAGGAGACCCTGGTTTCATTCCAGACTGTGTCTCAGCTGTCTAAGGAGACCCTGGTTTCATTCCAGACTGTGTCTCAGCTGTCTAAGGAGACCCTGGTTTCATTCCAGACTGTGTCTCAGCTGTCTAAGGAGACCCTGGTTTCATTCCAGACTGTGTCTCAGCTGTCTAAGGAGACCCTGGTTTCATTCCAGACTGTGTCTCAGCTGTCTAAGGAGACCCTGGTTTCATTCCAGACTGTGTCTCAGCTGTCTAAGGAGACCCTGGTTTCATTCCAGACTGTGTCTCAGCTGTCTAAGGAGACCCTGGTTTCATTCCAGACTGTGTCTCAGCTGTCATTCCAGACTGTGTCTCAGCTGTCTAAGGAGACCCTGGTTTCATTCCAGACTTGTCATTCCAGACTGTGTCTCAGCTGTCTAAGGAGACCCTGGTTTCATTCCAGACTGTGTCTCAGCTGTCTAAGGAGACCCTGGTTTCATTACAGACTGTGTCTCAGCTGTCTAAGGAGACCCTGGTTTCATTCCAGACTGTGTCTCAGCTGTCTAAGGAGACCCTGGTTTCATTCCAGACTGTATCATCTGTCTAATGAGACCCTGGTTTCATTCCAGACTGTGTCTCAGCTGTCTAAGGAGACCCTGGTTTCATTCCAGACTGTGTCTCAGCTGTCTATGGAGACCCTGGTTTCATTCCAGACTGTGTCTCAGCTGTCTAAGGAGACCCTGGTTTCATTCCAGACTGTGTCTCAGCTGTCTAAGGAGACCCTGGTTTCATTCCAGACTGTGTCTCAGCTGTTTAAGGAGACCCTGGTTTCATTCCAGACTGTGTCTCAGCTGTCTAAGGAGACCCTGGTTTCATTCCAGACTGTGTCTCAGCTGTCTAAGGAGACCCTGGTTTCATTCCAGACTGTGTCTCAGCTGTCTAAGGAGACCCTGGTTTCATTCCAGACTGTGTCTCAGCTGTCTAAGGAGACCCTGGTTTCATTCCAGACTGTGTCTCAGCTGTCTAAGGAGACCCTGGTTTCATTCCAGACTGTGTCTCAGCTGTCTAAGGAGACCCTGGTTTCATTCCAGACTGTGTCTCAGCAGTCTAAGGAGACCCTGGTTTCATTCCAGACTGTGTCTCAGCTGTCTAGGGAGACCCTGGTTTCATTCCAGACTGTGTCTCAGCTGTCTAAGGAGACCCTGGTTTCATTCCAGACTGTGTCTCAGCTGTCTAAGGAGACCCTGGTTTCATTACAGACTGTGTCTCAGCTGTCTAAGGAGACCCTGGTTTAATTACAGACTGTGTCTCAGCTGTCTAAGGAGACCCTGGTTTCATTCCAGACTGTGTCTCAGCTGTCTAAGGAGACCCTGGTTTCATTCCAGACTGTGTCTCAGCTGTCTAAGGAGACCCTGGTTTCATTCCAGACTGTGTCTCAGCTGTCTAAGGAGACCCTGGTTTCATTCCAGGCTGTATCACAACCGGCCGTGATTTGGGAGTCCCATAGGGCGGCGCACAATTGGTCCAGCGTCGTCCGGGTTCGGCTGGTGGAGGCTGTCGTTGTAAATAAGAATTTGTTCTTAACTGACTTGCCTAGTTAAATAAAAGTTAAAAAATAAAATTTAAATTAAAACTGAATCTAGGCATATGTTTAAAAAAAGATAACCTTTCTGATTTCTAGCTGATGCAGATGATTTGATAAGCCTGAACTCATGGCCTAAATCTCCCTGTGTGTCTCTGTGTTTAAGCTTTAAATCCCTCCCGATCTCAGGACCCCTGTCATTGGTTTGATCAGCATTTTTTATATATTTTTTGCCCAATGAGCAGTTAGAATCAAATGTACACATCCTGTATCTTTCTTGAATCCCAAATGTCTGACCTTGGTGTGTGTCTGAGCCAGCAGTCGCATCCTGGATGCTGCAGTGTGTGTGTGTGGTGTGTGTGTGTGTTACATCACATTGATCTGCTTAGCATGTGCAACCCCCTCCTCTCCTCCTCTGGGAACAAAATGTGATTAAAATAGGACCGAAGGGATACTTGCTGCTCATTGGATAATTTAGATTTCCTGTTGCTTTTACTATGAATAACAAACAACCTTCATACTACTACAGTAGAAGTAAAAGTATTTTCCATACTGTCTTGTTCTAAAATCTATTAAATTAATTTGTGTTCCTCTAGATTACACACAATACCCCATAATGACATCACAATACCCCATAATGACATCACAATACCCCATAATGACATCACAATACCCCATAATGACATCACAATACCCCATAATGACATCACAATACCCCATAATGACATCACAATACCCCATAATGACATCACAATACCCCATAATGACAAAGCAAAAACAGTTTTTTTTTTAAATGTTTGCAAATCTATAAAAAAAAATAAAAAATGAAATACCATAATTACATTAGTATTCAGACCCTTCGCTTTGAGACTCGAAATTGAGATCAGGTGCATCTTGTTTCCATTGATCATCCTTTGAGATGTTTCTACAACTTGATTGAAGTTCACCTGTGGTAAATTCAATTGATTGGACATGCTTTGGAAAGGCTCACACATATCTATATAAAGGTCCCACAGTTGACAGTGCATGTCAGAACAAAAACCAGGTCATGAGGTTGAAGGAATTGTCCGTAGAGCTCCGAGACAGGATTGTGTCGAGGGACAGATCTGGGGAAGGATACCAAAAAATGTCTGCAGCATTAAAGGTCCCGAAGAACAGAGTGGCCTCTTCATTCCTAAATGGAAGAAGTTTGGAACCACCAAGACTCTTCCTAGAGCTGGCCGCCCGGCCAAACTGAGCAATCGGGGTAGAAGGGCCTTGGTCAGGGAGGTGACCAAAAAACCTGATGGTCACTTTGACACACCTCCAGAGTTACTCTGTTGAGATGGGAGAAACTTCCAGAAGGACAACCATCTCTGCTCCGCTCCAACAGTCAGGGGCCAGTGGCCAGACGGAAGCCACTTCTGTAAAAGGCACATGACAGCCCGCATGGAGTTTGCCAAAAGGCACCTACAGGACTCAGACCATGGTCTGATGAAACCAAGATTGAACTCTTTGGCCTGAATGCCAAGCGTCATGTTTGGAGGAAACCTGACACCATCCCTACAGTACGGTGAAGTATGGTGGTGGCAGCATCATGCTGTGGGGATGTTTTTCAGAGGCAGGGACTGGGAGACTAGTCAGGATCGAGGGAAAGATGAACGGAGAAAGGTACAGAGAGATCCTTGATGAAAATCTGCTCCAGAGCGCTCAGGACCTTAGGCTGGGGCGAAGGTTCGCCTTCCAGCAGGACAACGACCCTCAGCACACAATGCAGGAGTGGCTCCATGGCAAGTCTCTAAATTACCTTGAGTGGCCCAGCCAAAGCCTGGACTTGAACCCGGTCGAAAATCTCTGGAGAGAACTGAAAATACCTGCCCATTCAACCTGACAGAGCTTGAGAAGATCTGCAGAGGAAGAATGGGAGAAACTCCCCAAATACAGGTGTGCCAAGCTTGTAGCGTCATACCCAAGAAGACTCAAGGCTGTAACCACTGCCAAAGGTGCTTCAACAAAGTACTAAGTACATGGTCTGAATACTTACATAAATGTAATATTTTTTATTTTAATACATTTGTAAAAATGTCAAACAGTTTTTGCTTCGTCATTATGGGGTATTGTGTGGGCAAACGAGGGGGGGAGGGAAACTATTGAATTAATTTTAGAATAAGGCTGTAATGTAACAAAATGTGGAGAAAGTCAAGGGGTCTGAATATATTGCCAAATCACAAAGTATGATTTTCAGGAAGGATATTTATGGATAGTTTTTTCTGGATCTGAAATGTTGCTGGACATGGCAGTGGGCGTGGCCATTGGCTCGGTCGCCAACCAAACATTTTAGAAGCCCTCTTCTTGGCCAGCGAGACAAAATGTTGCTGGACATGGCAGTGGGCGTGGCCATTGGCTCGGTCGCCAACCAAACATTTTAGAAACCCTCTTCTTGACCAGCGAGACAAAATGTTGCTGGACATGGCAGTGGGCGTGGCCATTGGCTCGGTCGCCAACCAAACATTTTAGAAGCCCTCTTCTTGGCCAGCGAGACAAAATGTTGCTGGACATGGCAGTGGGCGTGGCCATTGGCTCGGTCGCCAACCAAACATTTTAGAAGCCCTCTTCTTGGCCAGCGAGACAAAATGTTGCTGGACATGGCAGTGGGCGTGGCCATTGGCTCGGTCGCCAACCAAACATTTTAGAAGCCCTCTTCTTGGCCAGCGAGACAAAATGTTGCTGGACATGGCAGTGGGCGTGGCCATTGGCTCGGTCGCCAACCAAACATTTTAGAAGCCCTCTTCTTGGCCAGCGAGACAAAATGTTGCTGGACATGGCAGTGGGCGTGGCCATTGGCTCGGTCGCCAACCAAACATTTTAGAAGCCCTCTTCTTGGCCAGCGAGACAAAATGTTGCTGGACATGGCAGTGGGCGTGGCCATTGGCTCGGTCGCCAACCAAACATTTTAGAAGCCCTCTTCTTGGCCAGCGAGACAAAATGTTGCTGGACATGGCAGTGGGCGTGGCCATTGGCTCGGTCGCCAACCAAACATTTTAGAAGCCCTCTTCTTGGCCAGCGAGACAAAATGTTGCTGGACATGGCAGTGGGCGTGGCCATTGGCTCGGTCGCCAACCAAACATTTTAGAAGCCCTCTTCTTGGCCAGCGAGACAAAATGTTGCTGGACATGGCAGTGGGCGTGGCCATTGGCTCGGTCGCCAACCAAACATTTTAGAAACCCTCTTCTTGGCCAGCGAGACAAAATGTTGCTGGACATGGCAGTGGGCGTGGCCATTGGCTCGGTCGCCAACCAAACATTTTAGAAGCCCTCTTCTTGACCAGCGAGACAAAATGTTGCTGGACATGGCAGTGGGCGTGGCCATTGGCTCGGTCGCCAACCAAACATTTTAGAAGCCCTCTTCTTGGCCAGCGAGACAAAATGTTGCTGGACATGGCAGTGGGCGTGGCCATTGGCTCGGTCGCCAACCAAACATTTTAGAAGCCCTCTTCTTGGCCAGCGAGACAAAATGTTGCTGGACATGGCAGTGGGCGTGGCCATTGGCTCGGTCGCCAACCAAACATTTTAGAAGCCCTCTTCTTGGCCAGCGAGACAAAATGTTGCTGGACATGGCAGTGGGCGTGGCCATTGGCTCGGTCGCCAACCAAACATTTTAGAAGCCCTCTTCTTGGCCAGCGAGACAAAATGTTGCTGGACATGGCAGTGGGCGTGGCCATTGGCTCGGTCGCCAACCAAACATTTTAGAAACCCTCTTCTTGGCCAGCGAGACAAAATGTTGCTGGACATGGCAGTGGGCGTGGCCATTGGCTCGGTCGCCAACCAAACATTTTAGAAGCCCTCTTCTTGGCCAGCGAGACAAAATGTTGCTGGACATGGCAGTGGGCGTGGCCATTGGCTCGGTCGCCAACCAAACATTTTAGAAGCCCTCTTCTTGGCCAGCGAGACAAAATGTTGCTGGACATGGCAGTGGGCGTGGCCATTGGCTCGGTCGCCAACCAAACATTTTAGAAGCCCTCTTCTTGGCCAGCGAGACAAAATGTTGCTGGACATGGCAGTGGGCGTGGCCATTGGCTCGGTCGCCAACCAAACATTTTAGAAGCCCTCTTCTTGGCCAGCGAGACAAAATGTTGCTGGACATGGCAGTGGGCGTGGCCATTGGCTCGGTCGCCAACCAAACATTTTAGAAGCCCTCTTCTTGGCCAGCGAGACAAAATGTTGCTGGACATGGCAGTGGGCGTGGCCATTGGCTCGGTCGCCAACCAAACATTTTAGAAACCCTCTTCTTGACCAGCGAGACAATTTTGCTGTTTTGCAGCTAACTGCCCGGGAATTCTACACATTTTGCCATTTGGCTGGAGAGAAAATCTCACATGCTTCGTAAACAACAGGTAGACTCGCAATAAAATGCGTACTTGTGGGTCCTTTTCCAACAGTGTAAGATAGACAGAGTTGAAGATAAAAAAAATATATACAAATGTAATTATAATAATAATAATAATAAAATATTTGCAGTTTTAAAGCTAAACATTTTGCCATGGCTTATGCTGTGTTCATATGCTGTCTGAGTGACTCAAACATTCTAACAGAAATCAATGGGGCGCCCCATGCTATGACAGAAATCAATGGGGGTCCCCATGCTATGACAGAAATCAATGGGGGGCCCCATGCTATGACAGAAATCAATGGGGACCCCATGCTATGACAGAAATCAATGGGGACCCCATGCTATGACAGAAATCAATGGGGGCCCCATGCTATGACAGAAATCAATGGGGACCCCATGCTATGACAGAAATCAATGGGGGCCCCATGCTATGACAGAAATCCTCCTGAATGCATCATTTAAAAGCCATAATCGTGGATCTAATATTGATGTATTTATGGTGGGTTCAGGGTTCAGGGTTGCAGTGACAAACATTTTGAGGATGGATATTTCTAATATTAATTAGGAAGCAACAGTCAATTAGGAAGCAACAGTCAGCAACAGTCAATTAGGAAGCAACAGTCAATTAGGAAGCAACAGTCAGCAACAGTCAATTAGGAAGCAACAGTCAATTAGGAAGCAACAGTCAATTAGGAAGCAACAGTCAATTAGGAAGCAACAGTCAATTAGGAAGCAACAGTCAATTAGGAAGCAACAGTCAGCAACAGTCAATTAGGAAGCAACAGTCAATTAGGAAGCAACAGTCAGCAACAGTCAATTAGGAAGCAACAGTCAGCAACAGTCAATTAGGAAGCAACAGTCAATTAGGAAGCAACAGTCAGCAACAGTCAATTAGGAAGCAACAGTCAATTAGGAAGCAACAGTCAATTAGGAAGCAACAGTCAATTAGGAAGCAACAGTCAATTAGGAAGCAACAGTCAGCAACAGTCAATTAGGAAGCAACAGTCAATTAGGAAGCAACAGTCAGCAACAGTCAATTAGGAAGCAACAGTCAATTAGGAAGCAACAGTCAGCAACAGTCAATTAGGAAGCAACAGTCAGCAACAGTCAATTAGGAAGCAACAGTCAATTAGGAAGCAACAGTCAGCAACAGTCAATTAGGAAGCAACAGTCAATTAGGAAGCAACAGTCAGCAACAGTCAATTAGGAAGCAACAGTCAGCAACAGTCAATTAGGAAGCAACAGTCAATTAGGAAGCAACAGTCAGCAACAGTCAATTAGGAAGCAACAGTCAATTAGGAAGCAACAGTCAATTAGGAAGCAACAGTCAGCAACAGTCAATTAGGAAGCAACAGTCAATTAGGAAGCAACAGTCAGCAACAGTCAATTAGGAAGCAACAGTCAATTAGGAAGCAACAGTCAGCAACAGTCAATTAGGAAGCAACAGTCAGCAACAGTCAATTAGGAAGCAACAGTCAATTAGGAAGCAACAGTCAGCAACAGTCAATTAGGAAGCAACAGTCAGCAACAGTCAATTAGGAAGCAACAGTCAGCCTCTTGCAGTGAGTCAGGAAATCAATTTAAAACACAGTAGAGTGATTAAAAATCCTCTGTGTTCTCCAGGTCTGTTCAGGGCCGCTGTCCCCAGCGGGGCCTCTACTGGTATCTATGAAGCTCTGGAGCTCCGTGACAACGACAAGACACGTTACCTGGGCAAAGGTACGCTTTTTGATTTTCCCAATGTCCTTATAGTACAAAGTCACCCTTCTTTAAAAAAAAAAAAAAATATTCCGTTAAATTTTTTTCTTTCATTTTCCATCTTCATCCTTCCTTTCTGACACTTCATCAATCTTTCCTCCTCCTGTCAGGGGTGAAAAGGGCTGTTAAATATATCAATGAGTTCTTGGCCCCAGCTCTGTGTAACCAGGTAAATTGACCAGTGTGGAGGAGCTACAGGAGTAAGACACTGAAATGAACTGGAGTTGATGACTTTTGAGTGGGTTTGCTTTGATTTGGACAACTAACTGACCTCTGGCGCAGGCATTCACAGACGATCACAGATCTGCTAAACCGTTATTACCCAGACAGCAGTAGGGTGACTATAACGGACATCCCTATTCAAGTCAGCGTTCCAAGATGGGTGGATTTAACCGGCGGGCATTTTGTCATTCTATTTCCCTCTCTCAACCCCTCCCTCCCTCCCTCTCTCAACCCCCCCCTCCCTCCCTCTCTCAACCCCTCCCTCCCTCCCTCTCTCAACCCCTCCCTCCCTCCCTCTCTCAACCCCTCCCTCCCTCCCTCTCTCATCCCCTCCCTCCCTCTCTCATCCCCTCCCTCCCTCTCTCATCCCCTCCCTCCCTCTCTCATCCCCTCCCTCCCTCCCTCTCTCAACCCCTCCCTCCCTCTCTCAACCCCTCCCTCTCTCAACCCCTCCCTCTCTCAACCCCTCCCTCCCTCTCTCAACCCCTCCCTCCCCCTCAACCCCTCCCTCCCTCTCTCAACCCCTCCCTCCTCCCTCTCTCAACCCCTCCCTACATCTCTCCCTACATACCCACCATGATCCCAATAGTAGATCACTCCACTTGACGTTTGTTTAACCAGCCTAGTTGCTGCCACCCAAAGCAGCTAGTCTTAGCGAGAGCTCTGTGATCGTCTGGTAATGCCTGCTGCTGCTGCATGGTCTACTTCTCCCTGGGTCGTGACGCTCTGCTTGTCCCCTCTGCAGGTGTCTCAAAAGCCGTTGATCATATCAATAAAACTATTGCACCTGCGCTTGTACGGCAGGTAGGAACATTCCCTGTTTGACTAACATTGACAACGTTGTGCTGGTGTCGAGTCAGAGTTGCAAAGAGTTTACAGTGCGAGATGGAATAGTCACGGCAGTATGTTTGTCATGCAGTAGATTGCTAAACACGGTCCTGACTGAAGACAATTGAGTCAAAGTGGTAAGTTATCTCTATGTAGTATGTATTTAATAGTATCTTTGCATTTTTTTTGTCTGTTACATTTATCTCTTGAGTTGTTGTAGAAATACAGCACTGTACTTTGATCACTGTCAATGTGATTACTGTCCTTGAGCACAGTGACTGTCACTGCAGAGCGCCTAAAGATCTCTTCACCTAACCTGCCTAGTAACACCTCAAGATGTTGTGTGCAGTGTGTACTAGTGAACCATAGATGCCCGTCAAGCCCGGTGTTTTGAGCTAACCTGTTTGAACTTTGAACTAACCTTTTTTTTGTTTGTTTGTTGTCAGTTCCTCTCATCTCTAATGACTGGTGTGTTGTTCTGTGTCTGTCCTGTCCTGTTGTTCAGGATGTCAGTGTCCTGGAGCAGGAGAAGGTTGACCAGCTGATGCTGGACATGGATGGCACAGAGAACAAGTGTAAGTTGAGGAAACATTTTACTTAGAGCCTGCAGATATAAGGCTTTATAACTTGGTATATATTTTACATGGCAGGGTAGCCTAGTGGTTAGAGTGTTGGACTAGTAACCGGAAGGTTGCAAGTTCAAATCCCCGAGCTGACAAGGTACAAATCTGTCGTTCTGCCCCTGAACAGGCAGTTAACCCCACTGTTCCCAGGCCGTCATTGAAAATAAGAATTTGTTCTTAACTGACTTGCCTAGTAAAATAAAATTATAAGGCATAAGATAACAAGTGATAGTTGGGTGATGGATGCCTAGTATAAACAAACAATTGATAAAGGCTGATTAGAGCAGTCGTTAAGTCTTTACGAGCACTACGTGGATATGACTAAAATGCTAAATGCCAAGCCAAGAGAAGCAGCTAGGGTTAGGGTTAGGGACTGATGGGTTAGGGACTAATAGGTTAGGGTTAGGGACTGATGGGTTATGGTTAGGGACTGATGGGTTAGGTACTGATAAGTTAGGGTTGGGGACTGATAAGTTAGGGTTGGGGACTGATGGGTTAGGGTTAGGGACTGATGGGTTAGGGTTAGGGACTGATGGGTTAGGGTTAGGGACTGATGGGTTAGGGACTGATGGGTTAGGGACTGATGGGTTAGGGTTAGGGACTGATGGGTTAGGGTTAGGGACTGATAAGTTAGGGTTAGGGACTGATGTGTTAGGGTTAGGGACTGATGGGTTAGGGACTGATGGGTTAGGGTTAGGGACTGATAGGTTAGGGTTAGGGACTGATGGGTTAGGGTTAGGGACTGATGGGTTAGGGTTAGGGACTGATGGGTTAGGGACTGATAAGTTAGGGTTAGGGACTGATAAGTTAGGGTTAGGGACTGATAAGTTAGGGTTAGGGACTGATGGGTTAGTCTACTGTATGCTGCTCTGTACCATCACTCATTCATATATCCTTATGTACATATTCCTTATCCCCTTACACTGTGTATAAGACAGTAGTTTTGGAAGTGTTAGTTAGATTACTTGTTGGTTATCACTGCATTGTCGGAACTAGAAGCACAAGCATTTCGCTACACTCGCATTAACATCTGTTAACCATGTGTATGTGACAAATAAAATTTGATTTGATTTGATTTAATGGGTTAGGTACTGATAAGTTAGGGTTGGGGACTGATGGGTTAGGGTTAGGGACGGATGGGTTGGGGACTGATGGGTTAGGGTTAGGGACGGATGGGTTAGGGACTGATGGGTTAGGGTTAGGGACTGATGAGTTAGGGACTGATGGATTAGGGACTAATAGGTTAAAGTTAGGGACTGATAGGTTAGGGTTAGGGACTGATGGGTTAGGGTTAGGGACTGATAGGTTAGGGTTTGGGACTAATAGGTTAGGGACTGATGGGTTAGGGACTGATGGGTTAGGGTTAGGGACTGATGGGTTAGGGACTGATAAGTTAGGGACTGATGGGTTAGGGTTAGGGACTGATAGGTTAGGGACTAATAGGTTAGAGTTAGGGACTGATGGGAATAGAATACAGAAAAGAGAATAGAAGCTGTTTATAGAAAAGAGAATAGAAGCTGTTTATAGAAAATCACTGTATTGGCTGTTAAATCTTGGAACTAAATTTAGGGTGCCAGCTATTAATTATGATAACAGTCATTAACAATAGACTACTGGCTCTCTTTTGGTTCCCCCCTCAGCTAAGTTTGGTACCAAGGGTTAAGGTGAAGTTTAGTCATGGGGTTGGTACTCTGCCAGGAACCACTTTTTAAAACCAACGATGAGAGGAGTAAGAGGCAGAAAAGAGCTGTATGGGCACTTACCTCCTCCCCCCCCTCCCCCCCAGCTAAGTTTGGTGCCAACGCCATCCTGGGCGTGTCCCTGGCTGTGTGCAAGGCCGGTGCTGCTGAGAAAGGTGTCCCCCTGTACCGTCACATCGCTGACCTCGCTGGAAACCCCGACGTCATCCTCCCCGTCCCCGTAAGCCTGGGTTTAGATTCTATATTTATGTGACTGACTTTGGCTCGGACCTCGGTCTCCTGCTACCAATAACGTTAGTCCTCCGAGCTAAAGCCTAGGCACTGGGCTCGGGGAGTTAACACAACTCTACAGGTTTCAGACAACATTACTCATCACCCCATAGTTGTAAATGAGAACTTGTTCTCATAAAAGGTGAAATAAAATAAACAAATAAAATAGTGGTTCACTCAATGACCTCTGATATTAACAACAAGACTTTACTTAACGTTAACTGTAATTACAGAACCACCTCTTGTATTAACAACAAGACTTTACTTAACGTTAACTGTAATTACAGAACCACCTCTTGTATTAACAACAAGACTTTACTTAACGTTAACTGTAATTACAGAACCACCTCTTGTATTAACAACAAGACTTAACTTAACGTTAACTGTAATTAGAAACTTAAGCTCAAACCTCTGTTGTCTCCGTCCAAGGCCTTCAACGTGATCAACGGAGGTTCCCACGCAGGCAACAAGCTGGCCATGCAGGAGTTCATGATCCTCCCTGTAGGAGCCAGCACCTTCAAGGAGGCCATGAGGATCGGAGCCGAGGTCTACCACAACCTGAAGAACGTCATCAAGAAGAAGTACGGCCAGGACGCCACTAACGTGGGAGACGAGGGAGGCTTCGCCCCCAACATCTTGGAAAACAAGGAAGGTAAGAGAGAGAAAGAGGGATAGAGGGCTTGAGGGACGGAGGGGTTGAGAGAGGGAGGGGGAAAGGGGTTGAGAGGGAGGGGTAGAGAATGGGAGAGATGGGTTGAGAGAAGGTGGGAGGGGTTGAGAGAGGGTGAATGGAGGAATACCACCAATGTAGAAGACAAGGGAGGCAAGGACGGGGAGAGACCATGAGCGTCAGTCAGTTAACCAATCAATTATCCAGTCAGTCAGTTAATCAGTCAGTTAACCAGTCAGTCAGATTGACAGTCAGTCAGTTAGTCAATCAGTCAGTCAGACAGTCAGTCGGATGTATAGCCCTTTTCACAGCATCAGTTGTCCCAAGCTGCAACAGGAACACCTTTCTTTTCCCAAGACAAGACCAGCAATATGGCACCACTGCAGCTTCACTTCAGTTGGATAATCCTTGCACTTCTGTGCCTTATAGCTGAGAGAGAATGTCCACTGAGTTCCCATCTCCACCTACCCCCAGTCCCCATCTCTACCTCGCCCCCAGTCCCCATCTCTACCTCCCCCAGTCCCCATCTCTACCTCCCCCAGTCCCCATCTCTACCTCCCCCAGTCCCCATCTCCACCTCCCCCCAGTCCCCATCTCCACCTCCCCCAGTCCCCATCTCCACCTCCCCCCAGTCCCCATCTCCACCTCCCCCCAGTCCCCATCTCTACCTCCCCCCAGTCCCCATCTCTACCTCCCCCAGTCCCCATCTCTACCTCCCCCAGTCCCCATCTCTACCTCCCCCAGTCCCCATCTCTACCTCCCCCAGTCCCCATCTCCATCTCCACCTCCTCCCAGTCCCCATCTCCACCTCCTCCCAGTCCCCATCTCCACCTCCCCCAGTCCCCATCTCCACCTCCCCCAGTCCCCATCTCCACCTCCCCCAGTCCCCATCTCTATCTCCACCTCCCCCAGTCTCCACCTCCCCAGTCCCCATCTCCATCTCCACCGTCCCCATCTCCACCTCCCCCAGTCCCCATCTCCACCTCCCCCAGTATCCACCTCCCCCAGTCCCCATCTCCACCTCCCCCAGTCCCCATCTCCACCTCCCCCAGTCCCCATCTCCACCTCCCCCAGTCCCCATCTCCACCTCCCCTCACTCCCCATCTCCACCTCCCCCAGTCCCCATCTCCACCTCCCCCAGTCCCCATCTCCAGTCCCCATCTCCACCTCCCTCCAGTCCCCATCTCCAGTCCCCATCTCCACCTCCCTCCAGTCCCCATCTCCACCTCCCCCAGTCCCCATCTCCAGTCCCCATCTCCACCTCCCCCAGTCCCCATCTCCACCTCCCCCAGTCCCCATCTCCAGTCCCCATCTCCACCTCCCCTCAGTCCCCATCTCCAGTCCCCATCTCCACCTCCCTCCAGTCCCCATCTCTACCTCCCCCCAGTCCCCGGGGCGGCAGGGTAGCCTAGTGGTTAGAGCGTTGGTCTAGTAACCGGAAGGTTGCAAGTTCAAACCCCCGAGCTGACAAGGTACAAATCTGTCGTTCTGCCACTGAACAGGCAGTTAACCCACTGTTCCTAGGCCGTCATTGAAAATAAGAATTTGTTCTTAACTGACTTGCCTAGTTAAATAAAGGTAAAATATATATATATTTTTTTTTATTTAAAAAATCTCCACCTCCCTCCAGTCCCCATCTCCACCTCCCTCCAGCCCCTATCTCCAGTCCCCTATCTCCAGTCCCCATCTCCACCTCCCTCCAGTCCCTATCTCCACCTCCCTCCAGTCCCTATCTCCACCTCCCCAAGTTGTTGACACCACAGTGACCCTATGTTGCTGGAGCTCTCTACTCATTGCCTGGGAATGCTGCTCCGGAGGCGACAGATGGTTTCCAAATTAAGACCTCAACCCAATACTGAATAATGCCACTGTGGCTCAATGTAGCTCAGTGCCAGGTCAGTGCCAGGTCAGTGTAGCTCAGTGCCAGGTCAGTGCCAGGTCAGTGTAGCTCAGTGCCAGGTCAGTGCCAGGTCAGTGTAGCTCAGTGCCAGGTCAGTGTAGCTCAGTGCCAGGTCAGTGTAGCTCAGTGCCAGGTCAGTGTAGCTCAGTGCCAGGTCAGTGCCAGGTCAGTGTAGCTCAGTGCCAGGTCAGTGTAGCTCAGTGCCGGGTCAGTGCCAGGTCAGTGTAGCTCAGTGCCAGGTCGGTGTAGCTCAGTGCCGGGTCGGTGTAGCTCAGTGCCGGGTCAGTGTAGCTCAGTGCCGGGTCAGTGCCAGGTCAGTGTAGCTCAGTGCCAGGTCGGTGTAGCTCACTGCCAGGTCAGTGCCAGGTCAGTGAAGCTCAGTGCCAGGTCAATGTAGCTCAGTGCCGGGTCAGTGTAGCTCTGTGCCGGGCCAGTGTAGCTCAGTGCCGGGTCTGTGTAGCTCAGTGCCAGGTCAGTGTAGCTCAGTGCCAGGTCAGTGTAGCTCAGTGCCAGGTCAGTGTAGCTCAGTGCCAGGTCAGTGCCAGGTCAGTGTAGCTCAGTGCCAGGTCGGTGTAGCTCAGTGCCAGGTCGGTGTAGCTCAATGTAGCTCAGTGCCGGGTCAGTGTAGCTCAGTGCCGGGTCAGTGTAGCTCTGTGCCGGGCCAGTGTAGCTCTGTGCCGGGCCAGTACAGCTCAGTGCCAGGTCGGTGTAGCTCACTGCCAGGTCAGTGCCAGGTCAGTGAAGCTCAGTGCCAGGTCAATGTAGCTCAGTGCCGGGTCAGTGTAGCTCTGTGCCGGGCCAGTGTAGCTCTGTGCCGGGCCAGTGTAGCTCAGTGCCAGGTCAGTGTAGCTCAGTGCCAGGTCAGTGTAGCTCAGTGCCAGGTCAGTGCCAGGTCAGTGTAGCTCAGTGCCAGGTCGGTGTAGCTCAGTGCCAGGTCGGTGTAGCTCAGTGCCGGGTCGGTGTAGCTCAGTGCCGGGTCAGTGTAGCTCAGTGCCGGGTCAGTGTAGCTCAGTGCCGGGTCAGTGTAGCTCAGTGCCGGGTCAGTGTAGCTCAGTGCCGGGTCAGTGTAGCTCAGTGCCGGGTCAGTACAGCTCAGTGCCAGGTCAGTACAGCTCAGTGCCAGGTCAGTACAGCTCAGTGCCAGGTCAGTACAGCTCAGTGCCAGGTCAGTACAGCTCAGTGCCAGGTCAATGTAGCTCAGTGCCAGGTCAGTGTAGCTCAGTGCCGGGTCAGTGCCGGGTCAGTGCCAGGTCAGTGTAGCTCAGTGTAGCTCAGTGCCAGGTCAGTGTAGCTCAGTGCCAGGTCAGTGTAGCTCAGTGCCAGGTCAGTGCCAGGTCTGTGTAGCCCAGTGCCAGGTCAGTGCCAGGTCAGTACAGCTCAGTGCCAGGTCAGTGTAGCTCAGTGCCAGGTCAGTGTAGCTCAGTGCCAGGTCTGTGTAGCTCAGTGCCAGGTCAGTGTAGCTCAGTGTAGCTCAGTGCCAGGTCAGTGTAGCTCAGTGCCAGGTCAGTGTAGCTCAGTGCCAGGTCAGTGTAGCTCAGTGCCAGGTCAGTGTAGCTCAGTGCCAGGTCAGTGCCCGGTCAGTGCCAGGTCAGTGCCAGGTCAGTGTAGCTCAGTGCCAGGTCAGTGTAGCTCAGTGCCAGGTCTGTGTAGCCCAGTGCCAGGTCAGTGCCCGGTCAGTGTAGCTCAGTGCCAGGTCAGTACAGCTCAGTGCCAGGTCAGTGTAGCTCAGTGCCAGGTCAGTGTAGCTCAGTGCCAGGTCAGTGCCAGGTCAGTGCCAGGTCAGTGCCCGGTCAGTGCCAGGTCAGTGCCCGGTCAGTGCCAGGTCAGTGTAGCTCAGTGCCAGGTCAGTGTAGCTCAGTGCCAGGTCTGTGTAGCCCAGTGCCAGGTCAGTGCCCGGTCGGTGTAGCTCAGTGCCAGGTCAGTGTAGCTCAGTGCCAGGTCAGTGTAGCTCAGTGCCAGGTCAGTGTAGCTCAGTGCAGCTCAGTGCCAGGTCAGTGTAGCTCAGTGTAGCTCAGTGCCAGGTCAGTGTAGCTCAGTGCCAGGTCAGTGTAGCTCAGTGCCAGGTCAGTGCCCGGTCGGTGTAGCTCAGTGCCAGGTCAGTGTAGCTCAGTGCCAGGTCAGTGTAGCTCAGTGCCAGGTCAGTGTAGCTCAGTGCCAGGTCAGTGTAGCTCAGTGCCAGGTCAGTGTAGCTCAGTGCCAGGTCAGTACAGCTCAGTGCCAGGTCAGTGTAGCTCAGTGTAGCTCAGTGCCAGGTCAGTGTAGCTCAGTGCCAGGTCAGTGAAGCTCAGTGCCAGGTCAGTGCAGCTCAGTGCCAGGTCAGTGTAGCTCAGTGCAGCTCAGTGCCAGGTCAGTGTAGCTCAGTGTAGCTCAGTGCCAGGTCAGTGTAGCTCAGTGCCAGGTCAGTACAGCTCAGTGCCAGGTCAGTGTAGCTCAGTGCAGCTCAGTGCCAGGTCAGTGTAGCTCAGTGCCAGGTCAGTGAAGCTCAGTGCCAGGTCAGTGTAGCTCAGTGCCAGGTCAGTGTAGCTCAGTGCCAGGTCAGTGTAGCTCAGTGCCAGGTCAGTGCAGCTCAGTGCCAGGTCAGTGTAGCTCAGTGCCAGTTAAGTGCCAGGTTATTGGTCAAGGTGCTAAGATAGTAGAACTCCCAGTGGGGCACTTAGCAGAGGTCATGATGAAACTGTAAAATAATTGAGGATTTATTCTCCTACTCATTTATTTATCGTGCAAGCTCCCTAAAGAATATCCTAACAATTGCATGACCAAAATCAACTCAAATCAGTTCAATGACTAGGTTTGAAGTTACTTGAAGTGATTTGGCCACAAATTATAGCCTACTCAATATTGTATTTTGTTAATGGTATAGTACACTATTTAAATACGAAGAAAACATATATCAAGCCAAGCAAATCTCATAATTTAGCGTGAGGGAATCTCTAATTCATCTATGTTCCTCTCAGCTCTGGAGCTGCTGAAGGAAGCCATTAGCAAAGCCGGCTACACCGACAAGATCGTGATCGGCATGGACGTGGCCGCCTCCGAGTTCTACAAGGACGGGAAATACGACCTGGACTTCAAGTCACCTGACGACTCCAGCCGTTACATCACCCCAGACCAGCTGGGAGACCTCTACAAGAGCTTCGTCAAGGATTACCCAGGTGGGTGTTCATGTGTCCCAAATGGCACCCTGTTCCCTAGATAGTGCACTACTTTAGACCAGAGCCCTATTCCTTATATAGTGCACTACTTTAGACCAGAGCCCTATTCCTTATATAGTGCACTACTTTAGACCAGAGCTCTATTCCCTATATAGTGCACTACTTTAGACCAGAGCCCTATTCCCTATATAGTGCCCTACTTTAGACCAGAGCCCTATTCCTTATATAGTGCACTACTTTAGACCAGAGCTCTATTCCCTAAATAATGCACTACTATAGACCAGAGCCCTATTGCTTATATAGTGCACTACTTTAGACCAGAGCTCTATTCCCTAAATAATGCACTACTATAGACCAGAGCCCTATTGCTTATATAGTGCACTACTTTAGACCAGAGCTCTATTCCCTATATAGTGCACTACTTTAGACCAGAGCTCTATTCCCTATATAGTGCACTACTTTAGACCAGAGCTCTATTCCCTATATAGTGCACTACTATAGACCAGAGCCCTATTGCTTATATAGTGCACTACTTTAGACCAGAGCTCTATTCCCTATATAGTGCACTACTTTAGACCAGAGCCCTATTCCTTATATAGTGCACTACTTTAGACCAGAGCTCTATTCCCTATATAGTGCACTACTTTAGACCAGAGCTCTATTCCCTATATAGTGCACTACTTTAGACCAGAGCTCTATTCCCTATATAGTGCACTACTTTAGACCAGAGCTCTATTCCCTATATAGTGCACTACTTTAGACCAGAGCTCTATTCCCTATATAGTGCACTACTTTAGACCAGAGCTCTATTCCCATAGTGCACACTATTACCCCTAGTGCACCCTATTACCCATAGTGCACCCTATTACCCATAGGGCACACTATTACCCATAGGGCACACTATTACCGATAGGGCACACTATTACCCATAGGGCACACTATTACCCATAGGGCACACTATTACCCATAGGGCACCCTATTACCCATAGGGCACCCTATTACCCATAGGGCACCCTATTACCCATAGGGCACACTATTACCCATAGGGCACACTATTACCCATAGGGCACACTATTACCCATTGGGCACCCTATTACCCATAGGGCACCCTATTACCCATAGGGCACACTATTACCCATAGGGCACACTATTACCCATAGGGCACACTATTACCCATAGGGCACACTATTACCCATTGGGCACCCTATTACCCATAGGGCACCCTATTACCCATAGGGCACACTATTACCCATAGGGCACACTATTACCCATTCACATTTGTAATTGCAGTCGATTAGGCTTTAGAGTTGCATGGCTCTTTTTGCAACCATTCTCCTCTGTCTTCTACAGTGGTGTCCATTGAGGATCCCTTCGACCAGGATGACTGGGCGGCATGGTCTAAGTTCACGGCGGAGACCAGCATCCAGGTGGTGGGTGATGATCTGACCGTCACCAACCCCAAGCGCATCGCCAAGGGTGTGGCCGACAAGGCCTGCAACTGCCTGCTGCTCAAGGTCAACCAGATCGGCTCCGTCACAGAGTCCCTGCAGGCGTGAGTAACTGTCCACACACAGGCGGCCATTTTGGTTCAGCCTGGTTCCATCACTGAGTGGAGTGTCACTCCACTGGCAGCCATTTTGTTGCCATTGTTTCAGACAGTGCTGAAGGTAGGGAGACTGATGAAAGGGGAAAACGTAGTGGATGTTAATGTGGACCTGGGTGTTAAACCCATCTAGGGACATTGGGTGTATCAATGGAGGCTGCTGAGGGGAGAACAGCTCATAATAATGTCCGGAACGCAGCAAATAGAATGGCGTCAACCACATGGAAACCATGGAAACCATGCGTTTGATGTATTTGTTACCATTTCACACCCATTCCGATCCAGCCATTACCACGAGCCCGTCCTCCCCAATTAAAGTGCCACCAGCCTCCTGTGGTATGTATGTGTAAGTTTCTGTACTAGCTAATGAATGTGTTCGCTGTTTCCTGTGTAGCTGCAAAATGGCCCAGACCAATGGCTGGGGGGTGATGGTCAGCCATCGCTCTGGAGAGACCGAGGACACTTTCATCGCTGACCTGGTCGTCGGTCTCTGCACTGGACAGGTAGGATACACCTTCTCATCAGATTACAGATTTAATTGGATCACTTTTTATCAAAATTACCTTTATTTAATGAAGCAGATTTTTATACTGGTGTGACCTAACACTGAAGGAGATGTTAGTTCAAAGTTCAGCAGACAGACACCAGGCTCTATCGTGTTGTGATCCCACTGCAAGTTCCGTCCTGTTGTGATCCCACTGCAAGTTCTGTCCTGTTGTGATCCCACTGCAAGTTCTGTCCTGTTGTGATCCCACTGCAAGTTCCGTCGTGTTGTGATCCCACTGCAAGTTCTGTCCTGTTGTGATCCCACTGCAAGTTACGTCCTGTTGTGATCCCACTGCAAGTTCTGTCCTGTTGTGATCCCACTGCAAGTTCCGTCGTGTTGTGATCCCACTGAAAGTTCTGTCCTGTTGTGATCCCACTGCAAGTTCCGTCCTGTTGTGATCCCACTGCAAGTTCTGTCCTGTTGTGATCCCACTGCAAGTTATGTCCTGTTGTGATCCCACTGCAAGTTCTGTCCTGTTGTGATCCCACTGCAAGTTCCGTCCTGTTGTGATCCCACTGCAAGTTCCGTCGTGTTGTGATCCCACTGCAAGTTCCGTCCTGTTGTGATCCCACTGCAAGTTCTGTCCTGTTGTGATCCCACTGCAAGTTCCGTCCTGTTGTGATCCCACTGCAAGTTCTGTCCTGTTGTGATCCCACTGCAAGTTCCGTCCTGTTGTGATCCCACTGCAAGTTCCGTCCTGTTGTGATCCCACTGCAAGTTCTGTCGTGTTGTGATCCCACTGCAAGTTCTGTCCTGTTGTGATCCCACTGCAAGTTCTGTCGTGTTGTGATCCCACTGCAAGTTCTGTCATGTTGTGATCCCACTGCAAGTTCTGTCCTGTTGTGATCCCACTGCAATTTCTGTCATGAGAGCACTGCTTTATTCTCACCATAGTTTTTTTCAGCGTCAGCTTTTCCTGGAAATAATTATGTGTTGATACCTGGTGTTCTGGTGAACTTTATTAACTGATATGCTGTGTTCCAGACAACTTAAATAACTGATATGCTGTGGTATGCTGTGTGTCCTTCTCCAGATCAAGACCGGTGCCCCATGCAGATCTGAGCGTCTGGCTAAGTACAACCAGCTGCTCAGGTGAGCGCCGTCTTTAAACTCTTAACTCAGTTGTATAAAATATTGTCACTAGTAATATCATGTAATGTGTTCTTCATTAGAAATATCCTTTGACTTAAAAGGTGTACATTTGGCCCAAATAGAGAGCAGTATAATGGCTTCTTTTTTTAGGCACTTCCTGTTGGGAAATGAATGGTGTTTTTACAGGGTTTTTGGGTAATCGCTGAATATAAGGTCTGAGGTAAACGCAGGTTTAGGAGATCGTATACGTTTTGTTCTATGAGATAAGTTACATCAGCTAACGTCACTTTTTTGGTGAATTCTGAAGCTCACATGAAGTCTTCATCATTCATAGAGGTCATGTTAACTGACTGATATTATCTCATAGAACAAAACATGAACTCTTCATCATTCACAGAGGTCATGTTAACTGACTGATATTATCTCATAGAACAAAACATGAACTCTTCATCATTCACAGAGGTCATGTTAACTGACTGATATTATCTCATAGAACAAAACATGAAGTCTTCATCATTCACAGAGGTCATGTTAACTGACTGATATTATCTCATAGAACAAAACATGAAGGCTTCATCATTCACAGAGGTCATGTTAACTGACTGATATTATCTCATAGAACAAAACATGAAGGCTTCATCATTCACAGAGGTCATGTTAACTGACTGATATTATCTCATAGAACAAAACATGAAGTCTTCATCATTCACAGAGGTCATGTTAACTGACTGATATTATCTCATAGAACAAAACATGAAGTCTTCATCATTCACAGAGGTCATGTTAACTGACTGATATTATCTCATAGAACAAAACATGAAGTCTTCATCATTCACAGAGGTCATGTTAACTGACTGATATTATCTCATAGAACAAAACATGAACTCTTCATCATTCACAGAGGTCATGTTAACTGACTGATATTATCTCATAGAACAAAACATGAACTCTTCATCATTCACAGAGGTCATGTTAACTGACTGATATTATCTCATAGAACAAAACATGAACTCTTCATCATTCACAGAGGTCATGTTAACTGACTGATATTATCTCATAGAACAAAACATGAACTCTTCATCATTCACAGAGGTCATGTTAACTGACTGATATTATCTCATAGAACAAAACATGAAGTCTTCATCATTCACAGAGGTCAGATCTCCTAAGCCTGTGTTTACCTCAGACCTTATTATCGTCGTCTATCCCACAACCCTATTCTTTTCCCAATTCATTTTCCCCATAGGAGTGACTGAACCAACCAGAAGTAACTCATTACTGGTTTTTAGGGCTACAAGATGGCGCGCTCTATATCACTCATCTTAATATGCCATTATCAAGGATAATAGTAGGCTATTGTAGTACTCCTAACTGTTGAAACCTCCAGCCAAATTGAATGTCTGACTACCTTCCATAGGATTGAGGAGGAGCTTGGAGACAAAGCTGTCTTTGCTGGCCAGAACTTCAGACACCCAATCTAAGGAGGTTCAACGTCTCACTTGGGCCCTTCGTGTTTTCATCCTGCATAAGTACAGTAAACACCACCACATAAAAGGCACGCTAGATCTCTACGCACCGCCCTGTCCAGAGGAAGGAATATCGAGCGGCATTGAAATTAAATGCCCCAATGTCCAAGTCTGTGGTTCCGTTAGCACGTTAGGAAACCCTACTGATCTAACTTGTCCTGCACTGACCGTAATGCACCGCCACCAACCTAACCTCTATGACTCCTTAAGTCGTGTTTGTCCTTTGTGTCAGTGTAACTTTTACCGCGTGACGATGAGAGATGTTTGTTTTGTGTCAGTGTAACCTTATCGCGTGACGATGAGAGATGTTGGTTTTTGCTTCTTGTGAGTTGTAGTGATTCTTGGTTGTCACCTATGAGTACTATTATTCTAGTGGAGAGCTTCTGTAAGTTTAGCACTGTGCTGTTATTGGGCAGGACAGACAGAGGACTGTATGTGTCACCTCTGAAGAGAAGTTCTCGTGTTGCTACTGTAAGCGTTGGCAGAATTACCAGAAATAAACCGATGAAACAGACAGTCATTCTGTGTGCTTTCTTGTTGTTATATAATCTGTAAGTTTCTGTTTCACAAACTTCAGTGACACTGAAATCATTCTGGACCCAGAAGGCATTCATAGTTATCAACATTACTTTTTTTTAAACTGAAAAGCTTGTTTTCCTTTTTAAATGATCATGGTTTTAACCTGAGGCCTGTTTATATGTGGGAGAACAGACCTGAGTCCTGTATATAAGTGGGAGGTATAATGGTTTTAATTGGGAGAACAGACCTGAGTCCTGTTTATATGTGGGAGAACAGACCTGAGTCCTGTATATAAGTGGGAGGTATAATGGTTTTAATTGGGAGAACAGACCTGAGTCCTGTTTATAAGTGGGAGAACAGACCTGAGTCCTGTTTATAAGTGGGAGAACAGATATAATGGTTTTAATTGGGAGAACAGACCTGAGTCCTGTTTATAAGTGGGAGAACAGACCTGAGGCCTGTTTATAAGTGGGAGAACAGACCTGAGTCCTGTTTATAAGTGGGAGAACAGACCTGAGGCCTGTTTATAAGTGGGAGAACAGACCTGAGTCCTGTTTATAAGTGGGAGAACAGATATAATGGTTTTAATTGGGAGAACAGACCTGAGTCCTGTTTATAAGTGGGAGAACAGACCTGAGGCCTGTTTATAAGTGGGAGAACAGACCTGAGTCCTGTTTATAAGTGGGAGAACAGACCTGAGGCCTGTTTATAAGTGGGAGAACAGATATAATGGTTTTAATTGGGAGAACAGACCTGAGTCCTGTTTATAAGTGGGAGAACAGATATAATGGTTTTAATTGGGAGAACAGACCTGAGGCCTGTTTATAAGTGGGAGAACAGACCTGAGGCCTGTTTATAAGTGGGAGAACAGATATAATGGTTTTAATTGGGAGAACAGACCTGAGGCCTGTTTATAAGTGGGAGAACAGACCTGAGTCCTGTTTATAAGTGGGAGAACAGACCTGAGTCCTGTTTATAAGTGGGAGAACAGACCTGAGGCCTGTTTATAAGTGGGAGAACAGACCTGAGGCCTGTTTATAAGTGGGAGAACAGACCTGAGGCCTGTTTATAAGTGGGAGAACAGACCTGAGGCCTGTTTATAAGTGGGAGAACAGACCTGAGGCCTGTTTATAAGTGGGAGAACAGACCTGAGGCCTGTTTATAAGTGGGAGAACAGACCTGAGGCCTGTTTATAAGTGGGAGAACAGACCTGAGGCCTGTTTATAAGTGGGAGAACAGACCTGAGGCCTGTTTATAAGTGGGAGAACAGACCTGAGGCCTGTTTATAAGTGGGAGAACAGACCTGAGGCCTGTTTATAAGTGGGAGAACAGACCTGAGTCCTGTTATTAAGTGGGAGAACAGACCTGAGGCCTGTTTATAAGTGGGAGAACAGACCTGAGGCCTGTTTATAAGTGGGAGAACAGACCTGAGTCCTGTTATTAAGTGGGAGAACAGACCTGAGGCCTGTTTATAAGTGGGAGAACAGACCTGAGGCCTGTTTATAAGTGGGAGAACAGACCTGAGGCCTGTTTATAAGTGGGAGAACAGACCTGAGGCCTGTTTATAAGTGGGAGAACAGACCTGAGGCCTGTTATTAAGTGTGTCTGCTGTGAAGTGCCTAGCCATCTATGTTGTGATTGTAACTGCCAGAGAGCAGCAGTAACATGAGCCTGCGGTAAGAAGGACAGCTCCCCTTGAAGGGCCTGTGAGTTACAGACCTGGGTTTAAATACTATTTGAGATCTCAGAAACACTGTGTGTGTTTCCTGCAGTCTGCCTAGATTACCAGGTCTGTTTTTTTTTTTTTACACAAGTCAGTTAAGAACAAATTCTTATTTACAATGGCAGCCTACAGTGGGTTAACTGCCTTGTTCAGGGGCAGAACAACAGATATTTGACCTTGTCAGGCTCGGGGATTTGATCTAGGAACCGCTTGGTTACCAGCCCAACACTCTAACCACTAGGATACCTGCTGCAATAGTTGCTGAACCCAGGTCTGACTGAGCCCTGCTGAGATGGATGCTCAGTCAGCAGCATTACACTACATGCATGGGGCTGCTTGCCCATGGAGGCTGGAAGTTCATTCCTTTGCGGAAGTGTATAGACCTGGCTGCCACCATTGATTAGCTGTATACATTTCATTATCCTTATATAGATCATATGAAGCAAGAGGCAAACAGTCTACACTGTTTATAATTCCGTTTTTAGGAGCAGTGAAACGGTTCATAATAATGTCTGGAACGGAGCCAATGGAATGGCATCAAACACTTGGATACCACGTGTTAAGTATTTTATAAACGTTCCACTGATTCCACTCCAGTCATTAGCACGAGCCCGTCCTAACCAATTAAGGTGCCACCAACCTCCCGTGACACAGGGACTGCTACATCGTCTCACAGTGAGGTAGCGCAATCAACTGCCTTTCATTAAGGAAATGGGTCTTATTGATGTGTTTTTTCCAAGACAGATTTGATTCAGGGACAGAAACATAAAAAGGCAGAATTTGGAAAAATCAGAATAATCTCCGTTGTGGAAAATCTGTAAACACTGATCAACCTCTCGCTTGTTTGAGAGCTGCGCTTCCATCTGTTATTCTTTGAGTCATACACTCCCTGGTGGTTACTGCCATGAAGTACCACTATGCTCCTACCACTGATTGAAGTCAAATGTACCACTAGAGGTCTCTGTGTATCTTAGTTTAAGATTTTTCTTTTGATTTACAGCGTACAGTCCTTTTACATGTAAATGGATAATACATTGTCTTTTTAACTTCACCTTTATAAACAAATATGTCAACATATCAAATCTTACATAATATGACTTGACACAAAAATGTTGCATGACGTTTTGATTTTACATCGCTGATTCCAGATTACTTTCAGTTCATTTTTATGTGACCAATGATGTATATAAACATTTCACTATGTAACTTCATAACGGTCTAACTACAGACAAGGCAGACAGCGACGTTTATATTAACCCCCCGCCTGCTGTACCAAACTAAATGCTAGATGCTAGGCTGGAAGTGTGCAGGAAAGAATGTGCGAGTTGAGGTAAATATAAGAGATGGTTGGCACAGCAACAGTGGACATGATATTCTTATGGAGGCGTAGTGATATGTTTTAGATGTAACTGTTATCTGTGACGTCCGATACATCACGGCGTGGAACGCTGCTTGTCCGTTCAGCATCCACGATCCAAACGACCGGTTTTAAATAGGGCCAAGTTATTATAGTGGGTATACGAGCAGCGTGTACAGACTTTTGTTGAAGGGCTTTATAATTCATTGATTTGTTAAACCGTGTCTACTTACTGCATTCTGAAACAAAAAAAATCTTATTGAAAGCTGTGACCACTGAAGTCCAGAGGTGGGACCAAGTCATTGTTTTTACGAGTCACAAGTAAGTCTCAAGTCTTAGCACTCAAGTCCCAAGTCAAGAGAGGCAAGTCCGGGTCAAGTCTCAAGTCAAGACAGTCAAGTATCAAGTCAAGTCTCAAGTCCTAATCTTTGAGTTTCGAGTCCTAAACAAGTCATAATGTGCTCTTCACCAAATGTAATACCATTTCATATTTTTAACAAGAGTAATATTATATTACATTTAATCAAATCATGAATGCTTTAAAAAATATATATATATATATTTATTACTTACCAAATAAACTTTATATTTCCATTGAAATACATGGGTAGTCATGAGAAAGACCCCCCCCCCCCCCCCCACCACCACTGCACCACTCGGAAGGCAAAGAAGGATTTTTAAGCCTTGAAACATGGATTGTGTGTGTGTGCCATTCAGAGGGTGAATGGACAAGACAAAAGATTTACAGTGCATTCGGAAAATATTCACCCGTCTGAGGTCCTGAGTGCTCTGGAGAAGATTTTCATCAAGGATCTCTCTGTACTTTTCTCCGTTCATCGTCCCCTGGATCCTGTCTCCCAGTCCCTGCCGCTGAAAAACATCCCCACCCAATGATGCTGCCAGCACCAGAGATGCCACCACCAGAGATGGTTGTCCTTCTGGAAGGTTCTCCCATCTCCACAGAGGAACTTTAGAGCTCTGTCAGAGTGACAGTTGGTTCTTGGTCACCTCCCTGACCATGGCCCTTCTCCCCCGATTGCTCAGTTTGGCTGGGCGGCCAGCTCTAGGAAAAGTCTTGGTGGTTCCAAACTTCTATTTAAGAACGATGGAGGCCACTGTGCTTTGCGGGATCTTCAATGCTGTAGAAATGTTTTGGTACCGTTCCCCAGATCTGTGCCTCAACACAATTCTGTCTCAGAGCTCTACGGACAATTCCTTTGACCTCATGGCTTGGTTTTTGCTCTGACATGCACTGTCAACTGTGGGACCTTATGTAGACAGGTGTGTGCCTTTCCAAATCATGTCCCATCAATTGAATTTACCACAGGTGGACTCCAAATCAAGTTGTAGAAACATCTCAAGGATGATCAATGGAAAAAGGATGGACCTGAGCTCAATTTTGAGTCAGATATCAAAGTGTCTGAATACTGTAAATAAGGTATATATTTGACATTTTTTGTATAAATTAGCAAACATTTCTAAAATCATGTTTACACTTTGTCATGATGGGGTATTGTGTATAGATTGATGAGATAAAATACATTTAATACATTTTAGAATTCGGCTGTAACATAACAAAATGTGGAGAAAGTCAAGGGGTCTGAATACTTTTCGAATGCACTGTAAGTGCCTTGGAACAGGGTATGGTAGTAGGTGCTAAGCGTACCGGTTGAAGTGTGTCAATAACTGCAACCCTGATGGGTTCTTCACGCTCAACATTTCCCCGTTGTGTGTCAAGAGTGGTCCACTACCCAAATGACATTCAACCAACTTGACACAACTGTGGGAAGCAATGGAGTCAACATCGGCCAGCATCCCTGTGGAACGCTTTCAACACCTTGTTCGAGTCCATGCCTGGATGAATTGAGGCCGTTCTGAGAGCAAAAGGGGGGTACAACTCAATATAAGAAAGGTGTTCCTAATGTTTTGTCCACTCGGTGTATACACATCAATGGCACTGATACATCAGAGTATGAAAGCCGTGGTCACGGTCTTGGAATTTCTCATTCCCAGTTTTACAGTAGATGGCGCTAATTCACCAGTAGATGGCATGCCCAATCACCACATCCAAAGATGAAGAAGTGGGGGTGTCATGCTTGGTGTTGCTTCTCCCCACGCTATGTCTCTTTAGCTAACTGAAGAGAAAATAGTCCGACACCGATTAGTCCCTCTTTACTCCATACTCCATCATTTTATGACAGAATTATCAAACGCGGTCAGTTGCGTTTTTATTATTAGTCCCCCCACCCCCCACCCCAGTGGCTTGTGGCTACCTAGCTAGGCTAGCTACTCCCCTGGCTAGCTAGCTGTCTGAGCTATTGTTTGTTGTTGTTGCAGTCAAATCTCAAACAAATCACAGATGGTGTAAAACAAGCCCTCCAAGGTAAGTGTTGCAATAGCTGTTGCTGTCTTATTAAGTTATACTCCTGCTTTGATGTTCACGAATAAAAAGGGGGGTGTGTGATGGCAAATCAAACAAGTAATGTTATCTTGCTAGCTTATGTAGCTAGTTAGCTATTCTTTAGTTGTATCACGAATTATCATGATGGGTCATTGGGTCTTTGGTGTGTGGTGATGATGTTAACTAAATGTCACAAAGCTAATGTTAGCTAATAGCAGCTAACTAGCTTGCTAGCAATGAAAGCCTTAGCATTTGTTGACAGTTATTTGCCTTTTTTTGTCTTCGAGATCATCTGGATGATCCTATGGTATTATAACAGTGGCAATTAGCCATCTCACCCATCATATATTATCTCTAAGCTTGTCAGCTGTAGCAAGCTAACGTTGCTAAATCAACTCAACCAGAGACAGGCTAACGTTAGCAAGTGTTAGCTAGCTAGGTAACTAGCTAACCAGATACATTGCACCTACCAATAGTTAGCTAGCAAGCCAACTAGCTATGCTATCTAACATAGCTAGCTAGCCAGCTACCCAGAAAAATAATAGTAAGAAGTAACTTTAGCAAGCACGATAATGTTAGTTATTCGAAGCAGATTGCTCCATTTGAAAGGTTGATTTGACTAGACAATAGTTTTTTTTAGATACGCTAATTATCATAGCAGTTAGCATAGCTAAGCTAATTAGCTAGCTAGGTAACAATGACAGAACTGTCAAGGAGATGTTGCAGCTTCTAGACAAGACTCGTTCACTAGCAAACTGTTAAGCGAAATCTGTGATTTCTGTCAATTCAGATTTAGGGTCATCATTTTAAAAAACACCGTTCATTTTAGGGTAAGAGTTGCCTGCTTGGTACCTTTTAATCTCTAGCTAGTTGTTTGTGTCCCCCCCCCAAAAAAAAGCAAACAATGAGTGCTGTTCTATTTCAATGCTGTTGTGCTTTTTTTTGTCCTCTGAATGTTGCCACAACAAGCAGTTGGCAAATTTGATGTGAAAAGTGATTGCTGTGTACTGGACGTGTTCTCAACATAAGGAACTGTAACTGTGATCAAATTATACATGTTCTTTCTTACAAGTTGATATAAAGCACCATGAATTCTTCCACCACATGTTTGGCTCTTTACTGTACTGTCAGGAGGACAGTAGATCAATCATTTTACTTTGGTCTATGGCTGCTCTCTGTGTAAAACACAGATGTGATTGTAGAGCCACTGCTTCTCAGTTGGAATAAGAGTGGTGGTGTTTTCACCATAAACATTGATTGAAGTGTACTGTCTGGGACCATTCTGTTCAGTAACACACACACACACACACACACACACACACACACACACACACACACACACACACACACGGTTAAATAGGCATGCAAGGGTCCTGTAAATGTCTGTCTACCGTTGCACAAGGCATTTTGTTTGGTTAGCCTAGATGTCTGCTGACTGAATAGGAGTAATCTGATGAACGTCTGGAGAGAAGAACACTTCACATTCACCCAAGAAGGTCATTTGTAATTGTTTAAGGATTGATTTGAGCGGGAATGGCAGCTGGGAGAGCAGGGAATGATGGTGTTGGGATACATCTGGAAGGCTTTGCCTATGAAGTGTTTGTCTGACTGAGGATCCCTTGGGAGTGCCTTATTCCCTGGGTGGGCCTATTTTATTCCCTGGGTGGGCCTATTTTATTCCCTGGGTGGGCCTATTTTATTATTTTATTCCCTGGGTGGGCCTATTTTATTCCCTGGGTGGGCCTATTTTATTCCCTGGGTGGGCCTATTTTATTGCCTGTGTGGGCCTATTTCATTGCCTGTGTGGGCCTATTTTATTCCCTGGGCAGGCCGATATTTTATTCCCTGGGTGGGCCTATTTCATTGCCTGGGTGGGCCTATTTCATTGCCCTGGGCGGGCGGGCCTATTTTATATTTTATTCCCTGGGCGGGCCTATATTTTATTCCCTGGGCGGGCCTATATTTTATTCCCTGGGCGGGCCTATATTTTATTCCCTGGGCGGGCCTATATTTTATTGCCTGGGCGGGCCTATATTTTATTCCCTGGGCGGGCCTATATTTTTATTATATTTTATTCCCTGGGCGGGCCTATATTTTATTTTATGCCTGGGCGGGCCTATATTTTATTCCCTGGGCGGGCCTATATTTTATTCCCTGGGCGGGCCTATTTTATTCCCTGGGCAGGCCGATATTTTATTCCCTGGGCGGGCCTATTTCATTGCCTGGGTGGGCCTATTTCATTGCCTGGGCGGGCCTATTTTATTCCCTGGGCGGGCCTATATTTTATTCCCTGGGCGGGCCTATATTTTATTCCCTGGGCGGGCCTATATTTTATTCCCTGGGCGGGCCTATATTTTATTCCCTGGGCGGGCCTATATTTTATTCCCTGGGCGGGCCTATATTTTATTCCCTGGGCGGGCCTATATTTTATTCCCTGGGCGGGCCTATATTTTATTCCCTGGGCGGGCCTATTTTATTCCCTGGGCAGGCCGATATTTTATTCCCTGGGCGGGCCTATTTTATTCCCTGGGCGGGCCTATTTCATTGCCTGGGCGGGCCTATTTCATTGCCTGGGCGGGCCTATTTTATTCCCTGGGCGGGCCTATTTCATTGCCTGGGCGGGCCTATTTTATTCCCTGGGCGGGCCTATTTTATTCCCTGGGCGGGCCTATATTTTATTCCCTGGGCGGGCCTATATTTTATTCCCTGGGCGGGCCTATATTTTATTCCCTGGGCGGGCCTATATTTTATGCCTGGGCGGGCCTATATTTTATTGCCTGGGCGGGCCTATATTTTATTCCCTGGGCGGGCCTATATTTTATTCCCTGGGCGGGCCTATATTTTATTCCCTGGGCAGGCCTATTTTATTCCCTGGGCAGGCCGATATTTTATTCCCTGGGTGGGCCTATTTTATTCCCTGGGTAGGCCTATATTTTATTGCTTGGGTAGGCCTATATTTCATTACCCGGGTAGGCCTATTTATTCACAGTGTACACCTAATTATTCACTGTGCTGCTGTGGCAAGTCTTTGTTAGTTGATTTGTCAATAGGCATGATGGGGGGGTGTGTTCGTATGCAGTCAGGCAGCGTGCTGTTTCTTTGCTGCGTGTGTGTTGTTCTTCACCTAGATCTCTCTTCGGAAACATCTTCCCCTCCTCAGCATTGTTCGTAAGATAATTCACCATTATGGTTAGTCTCAGTGGAAGTCAAGTGAGTCAGAGAGTTGCAGTGAGAGAGGTAAACATATTCTCCACCATCTATGAACATATGTTTTGAAATTGAAGGAGACATTTTTCTTCTTCTTCTTCTCTCTCTGTTAGGTTCTTATTGTTTTTATTTTCTTGTTCGGGATTTGAAGAATCGCTGTACGGTGAAAGCACTTTGTGACAACTGGTGTAAAAAAAAAAAAAAAAAAAGCCAACATAAATAGGCTACATTTAATTTTTTAATTTTTTTAAAGTGGGGTATTTCTCCATTGAAATGGAGTCTTGGTATGTATGAAGTGATTCTGTTAGACTCTTAGATGATACAGGGTAATTCAGCAGAGGATTGACTGTTTAACATTCCAGTACTAGGCTTCTTTACATGGTTTATTTATTAGCATTGAAATGTTCTTCTATTACCAGCGCTTCAGTGAAATCCTCTACACACATAAGACTGCACTTGATATGGTTGGGCCGCATGAATCATCTTGCTTTGGTTTTTTTGTCCCTCAAACGTCGAGTGTTTGGAAAATCGTTTTTTTCTTCTCTCTCTATCTGCCTGGTTACATTGTTACCTTGTAGGACAACGTTCCTTTGTCCAGAGCATTAATTTACAATGTTCCCTCAAAGAGCTCTTGATGGGGCTGTTCAAGTGCTGAACATTTTATTACAAGATGTATCTGTCATCCCTGATAGGCAGGCAGCTCACAAGACAAGCAGGCTTCGAGCTCTCTCGCTGTCTGTCTCTGTTTGTCTGTCATTGTTCTCCTCAAAATATGTTTTTTTTTTCTGGTCATGCCAACAACCAGAGTAATTGGCTGTTGCAGTGCTTCTCATGTGTTGTTTTAAGATATTGGGCTGAGAGACAGGCCTGGCACACTGGCAGGAATGAGACACACACACACAAACGTTCTTTCTTTCTGTAGACATCTGTGGCCTTTTATTGTCCCCAGCACAAGGTGCACCTGTGTAATGATCATGCTGTTATAATCCGCTTCTTGATATGCCACAACTTTCAAGTGGATGGTTTATCTTGGCGATGGAAAAATGCTCACTAACAGGGATGTAATCACATTTGTCCACAACATTTGAGAGAAATACATTTTTCCTGTTGAGTTTATATTTCGTTCATTCCATTGCATGAGCCACCTAATTTACCATCATTTAAATGAACATTCTACATTGCCATGGAAATGATTGCATCACAATACCAGGCAGCCATCGTGAGTTTACCTGTCAAATTGCCAGAGGTTAGCGGTTTCAAGCTCATTAATTGTTCACTGCAACGCCTTGCTAGTTTTAGAGTGGGGCAACGTCAGTTTCATCATTTCATCCATTTTATCGCAGAAACAAGACTCATGAAAGCCTAGGCTGTCCCGTCTTCAGCCAGATGTGTAAACGGTTATGCCGGTTGTTTTACATTCATCTACAACGGTCGGTTATACAGTAAACTGTGCCAGCAGTTGTACTACTGTGGCTAACCAATCAGCACCCTTCTACCCATGTTGACAGGAACTTATTTTATTTATTTTTATTATATATTTTTTTTACATCCCTTTTCTCCCCAATTTTGTGGTATCCAATTGTTGTAGTAGCTACTATCTTGTCTCATCGCTACAACTCCCGTACGGGCTCGGGAGAGACGAAGGTTGAAAGTCATGCGTCCTCCGGTACACAACCCTACCAGCCGTACTGCTTCTTAACACAGCGCGCATCCAACCCGGAAGCCAGCCGCACCAATGTGTCGGAGGGTACACCGTGCACCTGGCAACCCTGGTTAGCGCGCACTGCGCCCGGCCCGCCACAGGAGTCGCTGGTGCGCGATGAGACAAGGACACCCCTACCGACCAAGCCCTCCCTAACCCGGACGACGCTAGGCCAATTGTGCGTCGCCCCACGGTCGCGGCCGGTTACGACAGAGCCTGGGCGCGAACCCAGGGACTCAGATGGCACAGCTGGCGCTGCAGTACAGCGCCCTTAACCACTGCGCCACCCGGGAGGCCACAGGAACGTATTTTTGCCACTAACATGCTTGTGTTGTTTGACCTGTGGTGCCAAACACGATGGAATCTGTTTTCTCCCAGAAAGCTCACTAAGGGCCGTCTTCTTCTCTGACCGTTTCCCAGGAGTTTTCCTGGCTCGTTTTGTAGTGATACAGATCAGTCTACCAAATGTAGGCTAGTTCATCAATATCTGAAAGGCTTCGTGTCTAATTGTCAATTCATGCCAGGGGTGTCAAACTCATTTTACGTGGGGGGGGGGCGTATTTGGTCTTCAGCGAGGTCCTGGGATCGCCCTGAAAATGTCCTCGCTGTCAAAATGTACAAAAGAAAGAAGACTGTCTCTCGTTTTGGGGAATTTTAGATACTCTCTGACTGTTTTTTAATATTTAATTTAGGTGATTTATTATTAGTGACTTCGACACAGTCAAGAAGCTGTATTAATTTAGATCCGATATCATAGGATTTTTCAATACCGATACCCATTATTGGAGGACCTAAAAAAGCCGATACCAAATAATCAGCCTTTTTATATATATATTTATTTATATATTATTTTATTTTTATTTTAAATAATGACAATTACAACAATTCTGAATGAACACTTTTATTTTAACTTAATATAATACACAAATCAAATATATTTAGTCTCAAATAAACATGCTAACATGAATTTCTTTTAACTAAATATTCAGGTTTAAAAATATATACTTCTGTGTATTGATTTTATGGCATTGATGTTTATGGTTAGGTACATTTGTGAAACGATTGTGCTTTCTTTCGCGAATGCGCTTTTGTTATTAAATCACCACCCGTTTGGCGAAGTTGAAGTAGGCTGTGATTCGATGATAAATGAACAGGCACCACATCGATTATATGCAACGCAGGACAAGCTAGTTAACCTAGTAATATCATCAACCATGTAGTTAACTAGTGGTGATTATGTTAAGATTGATTGTTTTTTTATAAGATACGTTTAATGCTAGCTAGCAACTTACCTTGGCTCCTTGCAGCCACAAAGTCCTTTTCACGCTGCACTCACATAACAGGGGGTCAGCACGTAACAGGGGGTCAGCACGTAACAGGGGGTCAGCACGTAACAGGGGTCAGCACGTAACAGGGGTCAGCACGTAACAGGGGGTCAGCCTGCCGCTCAGTTTCCTCATGGATTATAATGTCATCTTCTGCAATCGACGTCCAAAAAGTCTGGGACACTAGGAGGATGACCCCCCTGTAGTGTAGTCTGGGACACTAGGAGGATTACCCCCTGTAGTGTAGTCTGGGACACTAGGAGGATTACCCCCCTGTAGTGTAGTCTGGGACACTAGGAGGATGACCCCCCCCCCTGTAGTGTAGTCTGGGACACTAGGAGGATTACCCCCCTGTAGTGTAGTCTGGGACACTAGGAGGATTACCCCCCCTGTAGTGTAGTCTGGGACACTAGGAGGATGACCCCCCTGTAGTGTAGTCTGGGACACTAGGAGGATGACCCCCCTGTAGTGTAGTCTGGGACACTAGAAGGATGACCCCCTGTAGTGTAGTCTGGGACACTAGGAGGATGACCCCCCACCCCCTGTAGTGTAGTCTGGGACACTAGGAGGATGACCCCCCTGTAGTGTAGTCTGGGACACTAGAAGGATGACCCCTGTCCCCCCTGTAGTGTAGTCTGGGACACTAGGAGGATGACCCCCCATGTAGTGTAGTCTGGGACACTAGAGGATGACCCCCCCCTGTAGTGTAGTCTGGGACACTAGGAGGATTACCCCCCCCTGTAGTGTAGTCTGGGACACTAGGAGGATGACCCCCCTGTAGTGTAGTCTGGGACACTAGGAGGATTACCCCCCCTGTAGTGTAGTCTGGGACACTAGGAGGATGCCCCCCCTGTAGTGTAGTCTGGGACACTAGGAGGATGACCCCCCCCTGTAGTGTAGTCTGGGACACTAGGAGGATTACCCCCCTGTAGTGTAGTCTGGGACACTAGGAGGATGACCCCCCTGTAGTGTAGTCTGGGACACTAGGAGGATTACCCCCCTGTAGTGTAGTCTGGGACACTAGGAGGATGACCCCCCCTGTAGTGTAGTCTGGGACACTAGGAGGATGACCCCCCCTGTAGTGTAGTCTGGGACACTAGAAGGATGACCCCCCCTGTAGTGTAGTCTGGGACACTAGGAGGATGACCCCCCTGTAGTGTAGTCTGGGACACTAGGAGGATGACCCCCCTGTAGTGTAGTCTGGGACACTAGAAGGATGACCCCTGTCCCCCCTGTAGTGTAGTCTGGGACACTAGGAGGATGACCCCCCCATGTAGTGTAGTCTGGGACACTAGGAGGATGACACCCCCCTGTAGTGTAGTCTGGGACACTAGTAGTGTAGTCTGGGACACTAGGAGGATTACCCCCCCCTGTAGTGTAGTCTGGGACACTAGGAGGATGACCCCCCTGTAGTGTAGTCTGGGACACTAGGAGGATGATCCCCCCTGTAGTGTAGTCTGGGACACTAGGAGGATGACCCCCCTGTAGTGTAGTCTGGGACACTAGGAGGATGACCCCCCTGTAGTGTAGTCTGGGACACTAGGAGGATGACCCCCCTGTAGTGTAGTCTGGGACACTAGGAGGATGACCCCCCCCTGTAGTGTAGTCTGGGACACTAGGAGGATGACCCCCCTGTAGTGTAGTCTGGGACACTAGAAGGATGACCCCCTGTAGTGTAGTCTGGGACACTAGGAGGATGACCCCCCCCCTGTAGTGTAGTCTGGGACACTAGGAGGATGGAGGATGGGACACTAGGAGGATGACCCCCCTGTAGTGTAGTCTGGGACACTAGGAGGATGACCCCCCCCCCTGTAGTGTAGTCTGGGACACTAGGAGGATGACCCCCCCCTGTAGTGTAGTCTGGGACACTAGAAGGATGACCCCTGTAGTGTAGTCTGGGACACTAGGAGGATGACCCCCTGTAGTGTAGTCTGGGACACTAGGAGGATGACCCCCTGTAGTGTAGTCTGGGACACTAGGAGGATGACCCCCCCCTGTAGTGTAGTCTGGGACACTAGGAGGATGACCCCCTGTAGTGTAGTCTGGGACACTAGAAGGATGACCCCTGTCCCCCCCTGTAGTGTAGTCTGGGACACTAGGAGGATCCCCCTGTAGTGTAGTCTGGGACACTAGGAGGATGACCCCCTCCCCCCTGTAGTGTAGTCTGGGACACTAGGAGGATGACCCCCCCTGTAGTGTAGTCTGGGACACTAGGAGGATGACCCCCCCCTGTAGTGTAGTCTGGGACACTAGGAGGATCCCCCCCCTGTAGTGTAGTCTGGGACACTAGGAGGATGACCCCCCCCTGTAGTGTAGTCTGGGACACTAGGAGGATTCCCCCCCTGTAGTGTAGTCTAGGAGGGGACACTAGGAGGATGACCCCCCCTGTAGTGTAGTCTGGGACACTAGGAGGATGACCCCCCCTGTAGTGTAGTCTGGGACACTAGGAGGATGACCCCCCCCCTGTAGTGTAGTCTGGGACACTAGGAGGATGACCCCCCTGTAGTGTAGTCTGGGACACTAGGAGGATTACCCCCCCTGTAGTGTAGTCTGGGACACTAGGAGGATTACCCCCCTGTAGTGTAGTCTGGGACACTAGGAGGATGACCCCCCCCTGTAGTGTAGTCTGGGACACTAGGAGGATGACCCCCCTGTAGTGTAGTCTGGGACACTAGGAGGATGACCCCCCCCCCCTGTAGTGTAGTCTGGGACACTAGGAGGATTACCCCCCTGTAGTGTAGTCTGGGACACTAGGAGGATTACCCCCCTGTAGTGTAGTCTGGGACACTAGGAGGATGACCCCCCCCCTGTAGTGTAGTCTGGGACACTAGGAGGATTACCCCCCGTAGTGTAGTCTGGGACACTAGGAGGATGACCCCCCCCCTGTAGTGTAGTCTGGGACACTAGGAGGATGACCCCCCCCCCCCTGTAGTGTAGTCTGGGACACTAGAGGATGACCTCCCCTGTAGTGTAGTCTGGGACACTAGGAGGATGACCCCCCCTGTAGTGTAGTCTGGGACACTAGAGGATTACCCCCCCCGTAGTGTAGTCTGGGACACTAGGAGGATGACCCCCCCCTGTAGTGTAGTCTGGGACACTAGGAGGATGACCCCCCCTGTAGTGTAGTCTGGGACACTAGAGGATGACCCCCCCTGTAGTGTAGTCTGGGACACTAGGAGGATTACCCCCCCCCCTGTAGTGTAGTCTGGGACACTAGGAGGATGACCCCCCCTGTAGTGTAGTCTGGGACACTAGGAGGATGACCCCCCCCTGTAGTGTAGTCTGGGACACTAGGAGGATGACCCCCCCTGTAGTGTAGTCTGGGACACTAGGAGGATTATCCCCCTGTAGTGTAGTCTGGGACACTAGGAGGATGACCCCCCCCTGTAGTGTAGTCTGGGACACTAGGAGGATGACCCCCTCCCCCTGTAGTGTAGTCTGGGACACTAGGAGGATGACCCCCCCTGTAGTGTAGTCTGGGACACTAGGAGGATGACCCCCCTCCCCTGTAGTGTAGTCTGGGACACTAGGAGGATGCCCCCTGTAGTGTAGTCTGGGACACTAGGAGGATGACCCCCCCCCTGTAGTGTAGTCTGGGACACTAGGAGGATGACCCCCCCTGTAGTGTAGTCTGGGACACTAGGAGGATGACCCCCTGTAGTGTAGTCTGGGACACTAGGAGGATGACCCCCTCCCCTGTAGTGTAGTCTGGGACACTAGGAGGATGACCCCCCCCTGTAGTGTAGTCTGGGACACTAGGAGGATGACCCCCTCCCCCTGTAGTGTAGTCTGGGACACTAGGAGGATGACCCCCTGTAGTGTAGTCTGGGACACTAGGAGGATGACCCCCCCTGTAGTGTAGTCTGGGACACTAGGAGGATGACCCCCTGTAGTGTAGTCTGGGACACTAGGAGGATGACCCCCCTGTAGTGTAGTCTGGGACACTAGGAGGATGACCCCCCTGTAGTGTAGTCTGGGACACTAGGAGGATGACCCCCCCCCCTGTAGTGTAGTCTGGGACACTAGAGGATGACCCCCCCCTGTAGTGTAGTCTGGGACACTAGGAGGATGACCCCCCCTGTAGTGTAGTCTGGGACACTAGGAGGATGACCCCCCCCTGTAGTGTAGTCTGGGACACTAGGAGGATGACCCCCCTGTAGTGTAGTCTGGGACACTAGGAGGATGACCCCCCCCCTGTAGTGTAGTCTGGGACACTAGGAGGATGACCCCCCTGTAGTGTAGTCTGGGACACTAGGAGGATGACCCCCCTGTAGTGTAGTCTGGGACACTAGAGGATGACCCCCCCCCTGTAGTGTAGTCTGGGACACTAGAAGGATGACCCTGTCCCCCCCTGTAGTGTAGTCTGGGACACTAGAGGATGACCCCCCTGTAGTGTAGTCTGGGACACTAGGAGGATGACCCCCTCCCCCCTGTAGTGTAGTCTGGGACACTAGGAGGATGACCCCCCCCCCTGTAGTGTAGTCTGGGACACTAGGAGGATGACCCCCTCCCCTGTAGTGTAGTCTGGGACACTAGTGAGGATGTCTGGGACACTGGGACACTAGGAGGATGACCCCCCCCCTGTAGTGTAGTCTGGGACACTAGGAGGATGACCCCCCCCCTGTAGTGTAGTCTGGGACACTAGGAGGATGACCCCCCCCCCTGTAGTGTAGTCTGGGACACTAGGAGGATGACCCCCCCCCTGTAGTGTAGTCTGGGACACTAGGAGGATGACCCCCCCTGTAGTGTAGTCTGGGACACTAGGAGGATGACCCCCCCTGTAGTGTAGTCTGGGACACTAGGAGGATGACCCCTGTCCCCCCTGTAGTGTAGTCTGGGACACTAGGAGGATGACCCCCCTGTAGTGTAGTCTGGGACACTAGAGGATGACCCTGTCCCCCCCCTGTAGTGTAGTCTGGGACACTAGGAGGATGACCCCCCTGTAGTGTAGTCTGGGACACTAGGAGGATGACCCCCCCCTGTAGTGTAGTCTGGGACACTAGGAGGATGACCCTCCCCTGTAGTGTAGTCTGGGACACTAGGAGGATGACCCCCCTGTAGTGTAGTCTGGGACACTAGGAGGATGACCCCCCCCTGTAGTGTAGTCTGGGACACTAGGAGGATGACCCCCCCCTGTAGTGTAGTCTGGGACACTAGGAGGATGACCCCCCCCTGTAGTGTAGTCTGGGACACTAGGAGGATGACCCCCTGTAGTGTAGTCTGGGACACTAGGAGGATGACCCCCCCTGTAGTGTAGTCTGGGACACTAGAGGATGACCCCTGTCCCCCCCTGTAGTGTAGTCTGGGACACTAGGAGGATTACCCCCCCCTGTAGTGTAGTCTGGGACACTAGGAGGATGACCCCCCTGTAGTGTAGTCTGGGACACTAGGAGGATGACCCCCCCTCCCCCTGTAGTGTAGTCTGGGACACTAGGAGGATGACCCCCCCCCTGTAGTGTAGTCTGGGACACTAGGAGGATGACCCCTCCCCCTGTAGTGTAGTCTGGGACACTAGGAGGATGCCCCCCCCCTGTAGTGTAGTCTGGGACACTAGGAGGATTACCCCCCCCTGTAGTGTAGTCTGGGACACTAGGAGGATTACCCCCTGTAGTGTAGTCTGGGACACTAGGAGGATGACCCCCCCTGTAGTGTAGTCTGGGACACTATGAGGATGAACCCCCCCTGTAGTGTAGTCTGGGACACTAGGAGGATGGTAGTGACTGGGACACTAGAGGATGACCCCCCCCTGTAGTGTAGTCTGGGACACTAGGAGGATTACCCCCCTGTAGTGTAGTCTGGGACACTAGGAGGATTACCCCCCCTGTAGTGTAGTCTGGGACACTAGGAGGCTGACCCCTCCCCTGTAGTGTAGTCTGGGACACTAGGAGGATGCCCCCCCCCTGTAGTGTAGTCTGGGACACTAGGAGGATGACCCCCTCCCCCCTGTAGCTGTAGTGTAGTCTGGGACACTAGGAGGATGACCCCCCCCTGTAGTGTAGTCTGGGACACTAGGAGGATGACCCCCTCCCCTGTAGTGTAGTCTGGGACACTAGGAGGATGCCCCCCCCTGTAGTGTAGTCTGGGACACTAGGAGGATGACCCCCCCCCCTGTAGTGTAGTCTGGGACACTAGGAGGATCCCCCCCCCTGTAGTGGTCTGGGACACTAGGAGGATGACCCCCTCCCCCTGTAGTGTAGTCTGGGACACTAGGAGGATGACCCCTCCCCCTGTAGTGTAGTCTGGGACACTAGGAGGATGACCTCCCCTGTAGTGTAGTCTGGGACACTAGGAGGATGACCCCCTGTAGTGTAGTCTGGGACACTAGGAGGATGACCCCCCTCCCCCTGTAGTGTAGTCTGGGACACTAGGAGGATTCCCCCCCTGTAGTGTAGTCTGGGACACTAGGAGGATGACCCTCCCCTGTAGTGTAGTCTGGGACACTAGGAGGATGACCCCCCTGTAGTGTAGTCTGGGACACTAGAAGGATGACCCCCCCTGTAGTGTAGTCTGGGACACTAGAAGTATGACCCTGTCCCCCCTGTAGTGTAGTCTGGGACACTAGGAGGATGACCCCCTCCCCTGTAGTGTAGTCTGGGACACTAGGAGGATGCCCCCTGTAGTGTAGTCTGGGACACTAGGAGGATGACCCCCCCCCCTGTAGTGTAGTCTGGGACACTAGGAGGATTACCCCCCCTGTAGTGTAGTCTGGGACACTAGGAGGATTACCCCCCCCCTGTAGTGTAGTCTGGGACACTAGGAGGATGACCCCCCCCCTGTAGTGTAGTCTGGGACACTAGGATGATGACCCCCCCTGTAGTGTAGTCTGGGACACTAGGAGGATGACCCCCCCCTGTAGTGTAGTCTGGGACACTAGGAGGATTACCCCCCTGTAGTGTAGTCTGGGACACTAGGAGGATTACCCCTGTAGTGTAGTCTGGGACACTAGGAGGCTGACCCCCTCCCCTGTAGTGTAGTCTGGGACACTAGGAGGATGCCCCCCCTGTAGTGTAGTCTGGGACACTAGGAGGATGACCCCCTCCCCCTGTAGTGTAGTCTGGGACACTAGGAGGATGCCCCCCTGTAGTGTAGTCTGGGACACTAGGAGGATGACCCCCCCCCCCCTGTAGTGTAGTCTGGGACACTAGGAGGATTACCCCCCTGTAGTGTAGTCTGGGACACTAGGAGGATGACCCCCCCCCCTGTAGTGTAGTCTGGGACACTAGGAGGATGCCCCCCTGTAGTGTAGTCTGGGACACTAGAGGATGACCCCCTCCCCCTGTAGTGTAGTCTGGGACACTAGGAGGATTCCCCCCCTGTAGTGTAGTCTGGGACACTAGGAGGATGACCCCCTCCCCTGTAGTGTAGTCTGGGACACTAGGAGGATGACCCCCCTGTAGTGTAGTCTGGGACACTAGAAGGATGACCCCCCCCTGTAGTGTAGTCTGGGACACTAGAAGGATGACCCCCCCCTGTAGTGTAGTCTGGGACACTAGAGGATGCCCCCCCCTCCCCCTGTAGTGTAGTCTGGGACACTAGAGGATGCCCCCCCTGTAGTGTAGTCTGGGACACTAGGAGGAGGATGACCCCCCCCTGTAGTGTAGTCTGGGACACTAGGAGGATTACCCCCCCTGTAGTGTAGTCTGGGACACTAGGAGGATGACCCCCCCTGTAGTGTAGTCTGGGACACTAGGAGGATGACCCCCCCCTGTAGTGTAGTCTGGGACACTAGGAGGATGACCCCCCCCCTGTAGTGTAGTCTGGGACACTAGGAGGATGACCCCCTGTAGTGTAGTCTGGGACACTAGGAGGATTACCCCCCCTGTAGTGTAGTGTCTGGGACACTAGGAGGATGACCCCCCCCCCTGTAGTGTAGTCTGGGACACTAGGAGGATGCCCCCCTGTAGTGTAGTCTGGGACACTAGGAGGATTACCCCCCCCTGTAGTGTAGTCTGGGACACTAGGAGGATGACCCCCCCCTGTAGTGTAGTCTGGGACACTAGGAGGATGACCCCCTCCCCTGTAGCTGTAGTGTAGTCTGGGACACTAGGAGGATGACCCCCTCCCCTGTAGTGTAGTCTGGGACACTAGGAGGATGACCCCCCCCCCCTGTAGTGTAGTCTGGGACACTAGGAGGATGACCCCCCCCCTGTAGTGTAGTCTGGGACACTAGGAGGATGACCCCCTCCCCTGTAGTGTAGTCTGGGACACTAGGAGGATGCCCCCCCTGTAGTGTAGTCTGGGACACTAGGAGGATGACCCCCCTCCCCCTGTAGTGTAGTCTGGGACACTAGGAGGATGACCCCCCCCCTGTAGTGTAGTCTGGGACACTAGAAGGATGACCCCCCCCTGTAGTGTTGTCTGGGACACTAGAAGGATGACCCCTGTCCCCCCTGTAGTGTAGTCTGGGACACTAGGAGGATGACCCCCCCCCCCTGTAGTGTAGTCTGGGACACTAGGAGGATGCCCCCCCCCCTGTAGTGTAGTCTGGGACACTAGGAGGATGACCCCCCTCCCCCTGTAGTGTAGTCTGGGACACTAGGAGGATGACCCCCCCTGTAGTGTAGTCTGGGACACTAGGAGGATGACCCCCCCCCCTGTAGTGTAGTCTGGGACACTAGGAGGATGACCCCCCCCTGTAGTGTAGTCTGGGACACTAGAAGGATGACCCCCCTGTAGTGTAGTCTGGGACACTAGGAGGATGACCCCCCCCTGTAGTGTAGTCTGGGACACTAGGAGGATGACCCCCTCCCCCTGTAGTGTAGTCTGGGACACTAGGAGGATCCCCCCTGTAGTGTAGTCTGGGACACTAGGAGGATGACCCCCCCCCCTGTAGTGTAGTCTGGGACACTAGGAGGATGACCCCCCCTGTAGTGTAGTCTGGGACACTAGGAGGATGACCCCTGTAGTGTAGTCTGGGACACTAGGAGGATGACCCCCTGTAGTGTTGTCTGGGACACTAGGAGGATGACCCCCCCCCTGTAGTGTAGTCTGGGACACTAGGAGGATGACCCCCCCTGTAGTGTAGTCTGGGACACTAGGAGGATGACCCCCCCCCTGTAGTGTAGTCTGGGACACTAGGAGGATGACCCCCCTCCCCTGTAGTGTAGTCTGGGACACTAGGAGGATGACCCCCCTCCCCCTGTAGTGTAGTCTGGGACACTAGGAGGATTCCCCCCCCCCTGTAGTGTAGTCTGGGACACTAGGAGGATGACCCCCTCCCCTGTAGTGTAGTCTGGGACACTAGGAGGATGACCCCCCTGTAGTGTAGTCTGGGACACTAGAAGGATGACCCCCCCCTGTAGTGTTGTCTGGGACACTAGAAGGATGACCCTGTCCCCCCCCTGTAGTGTAGTCTGGGACACTAGGAGGATGACCCCCTCCCCCTGTAGTGTAGTCTGGGACACTAGGAGGATGCCCCCTGTAGTGTAGTCAGGGACACTAGGAGGATGACCCCCTCCCCCTGTAGTGTAGTCTGGGACACTAGGAGGATCCCCCTGTAGTGTAGTCTGGGACACTAGGAGGATGACCCCCTCCCCCTGTAGTGTAGTCTGGGACACTAGGAGGATGACCCCCCCTGTAGTGTAGTCTGGGACACTAGAAGGATGACCCCCCTGTAGTGTTGTCTGGGACACTAGAAGGATGACCCCTGTCCCCCCTGTAGTGTAGTCTGGGACACTAGGAGGATGACCCCCTCCCCTGTAGTGTAGTCTGGGACACTAGGAGGATGACCCCCTCCCCCTGTAGTGTAGTCTGGGACACTAGGAGGATGACCCCCCCCCCTGTAGTGTTGTCTGGGACACTAGAAGGATGACCCCCTCCCTGTAGTGTAGTCTGGGACACTAGGAGGATGCCCCCCCCCTGTAGTGTAGTCTGGGACACTAGGAGGATGACCCCCCTCCCCTGTAGTGTAGTCTGGGACACTAGGAGGATGACCCCCCCTGTAGTGTAGTCTGGGACACTAGGAGGATGACCCCCTCCCCTGTAGTGTAGTCTGGGACACTAGGAGGATGACCCCCTCCCCTGTAGTGTAGTCTGGGACACTAGGAGGATGACCCCCTGTAGTGTAGTCTGGGACACTAGGAGGATGACCCCCCCCCTGTAGTGTTGTCTGGGACACTAGGAGGATGACCCCCCTCCCCTGTAGTGTTGTCTGGGACACTAGGAGGATGACCCCCTCCCCTGTAGTGTAGTCTGGGACACTAGGAGGATGACCCCCTCCCCCCCCCCCCTGTAGTGTAGTCTGGGACACTAGGAGGATGACCCCCCCTGTAGTGTAGTCTGGGACACTAGGAGGATGACCCCCCTGTAGTGTAGTCTGGGACACTAGGAGGATGACCCCCTAGGAGGAGAGGGAAGACAGGACACCACAGTAGGATCTGAGTGAACTATTTAACTAGAAAACATTGTCGCTCCCCGCTGCTACTAGTGGCACTTCCAGAAGCAGACTGAGTTCTGTTAAACAGCGCTCTGTCAAGCCTTTGACTCCCCTTTCATTAGAAGATGAAGTGTTTTTCTTTGAACTGAGGGACACAAATGGGACACTATTCCCTATGTAGTGCACTACCTTTGACCAGAGTCCTATGGGCCCTAATCAAATGTAGTGCACTACCTTTGACCAGAGTCCTATGGGCCCTAATCAAATGTAGTGCACTACATAGGGAATAGGGTGTTGTTTGGGACTCATCGGGCTGTGAATAATGGAGGTAAGGTGCAGTCGTTATTGACTTATTGGCACACACACACACACACACACACACACACACACAGAGACACACACACACACACACACACACACAGATACACACAGATACACACACACACACACACACACACACACACACACACACACACACACACACACACACACACAGAGACACACACACACACACACAGAGAGACACACACACACACACAGAGATACACACACACACACACAGAGATACACACACACACACAGAGAGACACACACACACACACACACACACACACACACACACACACACACACACACACACAGACAGAGATACACACACACAGAGATACACACCGATATGCATTCACATACACATGCGCACAGAGCGAGCACACACACCCTAATACTAACACTGATACACAGGATACCTTATTGCTTTCCCCTTCTCTCTGGTAATGGGACCTCCAATACATCTGGACACCATGTTGTTGAAAGACACAAAATGGTAGCAAGGTGTAAGGTCTTGCTCCGATCTCTTGACACCAGATCAAAGGTAAATCACGATTCATATTTAATCAGCAATTATTAGGAAAGACGTTTCTAGGCTGTGTTTGTGTCTGTGATCAGTTGAATTATTCTGTGGACTAAATTGATCAGTTTTATGAAGGGGGTCCATATGAAGGGGGAGGATCCATATGAAGGAGGGGAGAGGATCCATATGAAGGAGGGGGAGGATCCATATGAAGGAGGGGGAGAGGATCCATATGAAGGAGGGGGAGGATCCATATGAAGGAGGGGGAGGATGCATATGAAGGAGGGGGATCCATATGAAGGGGGGATCCATATGAAGGAGGGGGGAGGATCCATATGGATCCGATTATAGATTTAATTTTGGATTGGAGATGCTTAATGTGAGTCTGGAAGGAGAGTTTACAGTCTAACCAGACACCTAGGTATTTGTAGTCGTCCACATATTCTAAGTACGAACCATCCAGAGTAGTGATGCTAGACGGGCGGGTGCGGGCAGCGATCGGTTGAAGAGCGTACGTTTAGTTTTACTTGCATTTAAGAGCAGTTGGAGGCCATGGAAGGAGTGTTGTATGGCATTGAATCTCGTCTGGAGGTTAGTTAACACAGTGTCCAAAGAAGGGCCAGATGTATACAGAATGGTGTCATCTGCAGAGAGGTGGATCAGAGACTCACCAGCAGTAAGAGCAACATCATTGATATATACAGAGAAAATAGTCGGCCCAAGAATTGAACCCTGTGGCACTCCGATTTGACACACTGAACTCTGAAAAGTAGTTGGTGATCCAGGCGAGGCAGTCATTTGAGAAACCAAGGCTGTTGAGTTTGCCGATAAGAATGTGGTGATTGACAGAGTCGAAAGCCTTGGCCAGGTCGATGAAGACGGCTGCACAGTACTGTCTTTTATCGATGGCGGTTATGATATCGTTTAGGACCTTGAGCGTGGCTCATAGCGGAGAAGGTACGGTGAGATTCGAAATGGTCGGTGATCTGTTTAACTTTGCTTTCGAAGATTTTAGAAAGGCAGGGTAGGATAGATAGGGGGCCATCTGTACCCTCCTCTAGTTGTAGGGTGCCATCTGTACCCTTCTCTAGTTGTAGGGTGCCATCTGTACCCTTCTCTAGTTGTAGGGTGCCATCTGTACCCTCCTCTAGTTGTAGGGTGCCATCTGTACCCTTCTCTAGTTGTAGGGTGCCATCTGTACCCTTCTCTAGTTGTAGGGTGCCATCTGTAGGGTGCCCTTCTTCTAGTTGTAGGGTGCCATCTGTACCCTTCTCTAGTTGTAGGGTGCCATCTGTACCCTCCTCTAGTTGTAGGGTGCCATCTGTACCCTTCTCTAGTTGTAGGGTGCCATCTGTACCCTCCTCTAGTTGTAGGGTGCCATCTGTACCCTCCTCTAGTTGTAGGGTGCCATCTGTACCCTCCTCTAGTTGTAGGGTGCCATCTGTACCCTCCTCTAGTTGTAGGGTGCCATCTGTACCCTTCTCTAGTTGTAGGGTGCCATCTGTACCCTTCTCTAGTTGTAGGGTGCCATCTGTACCCTCCTCTAGTTGTAGGGTGCCATCATCTAGTTGTAGGGTGCCATCTGTTCCTCTAGTTGTAGGGTGCCATCCATCTGTAGGGTGCCATCTCCTCTAGTTGTAGGGTGCCATCTGTACCCTCCTCTAGTTGTAGGGTGCCATCTGTACCCTCCTCCTCTAGTTGTAGGGTGCCATCTGTACCCTCCTCTAGTTGTAGGGTGCCATCTGTACCCTCCTCTAGTTCTAGGGTGCCATCTGTACCCTCCTAGTTGTAGGGTGCCATCTGTACCCTCCTCTAGTTGTAGGGTGCCATCTGTACCCTCCTCTCCTCTAGTTGTAGGGTGCCATCTGTACCCTTCTCTAGTTGTAGGGTGCCATCTGTACCCTCCTCTAGTTGTAGGGTGCCATCTGTACCCTCCTCTAGTTGTAGGGTGCCATCTGTACCCTCCTCTAGTTGTAGGGTGCCATCTGTACCCTTCTCTAGTTGTAGGGTGCCATCTGTACCCTCCTCTAGTTGTGCCAGGGTGCCATCTGTACCCTTCTCTAGTTGTAGGGTGCCATCTGTACCCTTCTCTAGTTGTAGGGTGCCATCTGTACCCTCTCTAGTTGTAGGGTGCCATCTGTACCCTCCTCTAGTTGTAGGGTGCCATCTGTACCCTCCTCTAGTTGTAGGGTGCCATCTGTACCCTCTCTAGTTGTAGGGTGCCATCTAGTTGTAGGGTGCCATCTGTACCCTCCTCTAGTTGTAGGGTGCCATCTGTACCCCCCTCTTCTCTAGTTGTAGGGTGCCATCTGTACCCTTCTCTAGTTGTAGGGTGCCATCTGTACCCTCCTCTAGTTGTAGGGTGCCATCTGTACCCTTCTCTAGTTGTAGGGTGCCATCTGTACCCTCCTCTCTAGTTGTAGGGTGCCATCTGTACCCTTCTCTAGTTGTAGGGTGCCATCTGTACCCTTCTCTAGTTGTACCCTCCTAGGGTGCCATCTGTACCCTCCTCTAGTTGTAGGGTGCCATCTGCCCTCCTCTTCTCTAGTTGTAGGGTGCCATCTGTACCTCCTCTTCTCTAGTTGTAGGGTGCCATCTGTGCCCCCTCCTCTAGTTGTAGGGTGCCATCTGTACCCTTCTCTAGTTGTAGGGTGCCATCTGTACCCTTCTCTAGTTGTAGGGTGCCATCTGTACCCTTCTCTAGTTGTAGGGTGCCATCTGTACCCTCCTCTAGTTGTAGGGTGCCATCTGTACCCCCTCCTCTAGTTGTAGGGTGCCATCTGTACCCTCCTCTTCTCTAGTTGTAGGGTGCCATCTGTACCCTCCTCTAGTTGTAGGGTGCCATCTGTACCCTTCTCTAGTTGTAGGGTGCCATCTGTACCCTCCTCTAGTTGTAGGGTGCCATCTGTACCCTCCTCTTCTCTAGTTGTAGGGTGCCATCTGTACCCTCCTCTTCTCTAGTTGTAGGGTGCCATCTGTACCCTTCTCTAGTTGTAGGGTGCCATCTGTACCCTTCTCTAGTTGTAGGGTGCCATCTGTACCCTCCTCTAGTTGTAGGGTGCCATCTGTACCCTCCTCTAGTTGTAGGGTGCCATCTGTACCCTTCTCTAGTTGTAGGGTGCCATCTGTACCCTTCTCTAGTTGTAGGGTGCCATCTGTACCCTCCTCTAGTTGTAGGGTGCCATCTGTACCCTTCTCTAGTTGTAGGGTGCCATCTGTACCCTCCTCTAGTTGTAGGGTGCCATCTGTACCCTCCTCTAGTTGTAGGGTGCCATCTGTACCCTCCTCTAGTTGTAGGGTGCCATCTGTACCCTCCTCTAGTTGTAGGGTGCCATCTGTACCCTTCTCTAGTTGTAGGGTGCCATCTGTACCCTCCTCTAGTTGTAGGGTGCCATCTGTACCCTCCTCTAGTTGTAGGGTGCCATCTGTACCCTCCTCTAGTTGTAGGGTGCCATCTGTACCCTCCTCTAGTTGTAGGGTGCCATCTGCCATCTAGTTGTAGGGTGCCCTACCCTCCTCTAGTTGTAGGGTGCCATCTGTACCCTCCTCTAGTTGTAGGGTGCCATCTGTACCCTTCTAGTTGTAGGGTGCCATCTGTACCCTCCTCTAGTTGCAGGGTGCCATTTGTACCCTCCTCTAGTTGTAGGGTGCCATTTGTACCCTCCTCTAGTTGTAGGGTGCCATTTGTACCCTCCTCTAGTTGTAGGGTACCCTCCTCTAGTTGTAGGGTGCCATCTGTACCCTCCTCTAGTTGTAGGGTGCCATCTGTACCCTCCTCTAGTTGTAGGGTGCCATCTGTACCCTTCTCTAGTTGTAGGGTGCCATCTGTACCCTCCTCTTCTCTAGTTGTAGGGTGCCATCTGTACCCTTCTCTAGTTGTAGGGTGCCATCTGTACCCTCCTCTAGTTGTAGGGTGCCATCTGTACCCTTCTAGTTGTAGGGTGCCATCTGTACCCTCCTCTAGTTGTAGGGTGCCATCTGTACCCTTCTAGTTGTAGGGGGCCATCTGTACCCTCCTCTAGTTGTAGGGTGCCATCTGTACCCTCCTCTAGTTGTAGGGTGCCACCTGTACCCTCCTCTAGTTGTAGGGTACCCTCCTCTAGTTGTAGGGTGCCATCTGTACCCTCTAGTTGTAGGGTGCCATCTGTACCCTCCTCTAGTTGTAGGGTGCCACCTGTACCCTTCTCTAGTTGTAGGGTGCCATCTGTACCCTCCTCTTCTCTAGTTGTAGGGTGCCATCTGTACCCTCCTCTAGTTGTAGGGAGCCATCTGTACCCTCCTCTAGTTGTAGGGTGCCATCTGTACCCTCCTCTAGTTGTAGGGTGCCATCTGTACCCTTCTAGTTGTAGGGTGCCATCTGTACCCTTCTAGTTGTAGGGTGCCATCTGTACCCTTCTCTAGTTGTAGGGTGCCATCTGTACCCTCCTCTAGTTGTAGGGTGCCATCTGTACTCTTCTAGTTGTAGGGTACCATCTGTACCCTTCTCTAGTTGTAGGGTGCCATCTGTACCCTCCTCTAGTTGTAGGGTGCCATCTGTACCCTCCTCTAGTTGTAGGGTGCCATCTGTACCCTCCTCTAGTTGTAGGGTGCCATCTGTACCCTCCTCTAGTTGTAGGGTGCCATCTGTACCCTCCTCTAGTTGTAGGGTGCCATCTGTACCCTCCTCTAGTTGTAGGGTGCCATCTGTACCCTCCTCTAGTTGTAGGGTGCCATCTGTAACCTCCTCTAGTTGTAGGGTGCCATCTGTACCCTCCTCTAGTTGTAGGGTGCCATCTGTACCCTCCTCTAGTTGTAGGGTGCCATCTGTACCCTCCTCTAGTTGTAGGGTGCCATCTGTACCCTCCTCTAGTTGTAAGGGTGCCATCTGTACCCTCCTCTAGTTGTAGGGTGCCATCTGTACCCTCCTCTAGTTGTAGGGTGCCATCTGTACCCTCCTCTAGTTGTAGGGTGCCATCTGTACCCTCCTCTAGTTGTAAGGGTGCCATCTGTACCCTCCTCTAGTTGTAGGGTACCCTCCTCTTCTTGAGTGTCTGTCTGGAGAGTACATCCACTCTGTGTAGTGGGTGGATATTTCCCACTGAACTACAGTTTAATACACACTACCATCAGGGAGAGAGGGAGGGAGAGAGAGAGAGAGAGGAGGGATTCAAGGGAGAGGCTGGCAGAGAGAGGGGGGGGGTCAAGGGAGAGCGAACAGACAGAGAGAGAGAGAGAGGGAGAGAGAGAGAGGAGGGAGGGGTTCAAGGGAGAGCGAACAGAGAGAGAGAGGAGGGAGGGGGGTTCAAGGGAGAGCGAACAGACAGAGAGAGAGGAGGGAGGGGGGGTTCAAGGGAGAGCGAACAGAGAGAGAGAGAGAGAGGAGGGAGGGAGGGGGGGTTCAAGGGAGAGCGAACAGAGAGAGAGAGAGGAGGGAGGGGGTTCAAGGGAGAGCGAACAGAGAGAGAGAGAGGAGGGAGGGGGTTCAAGGGAGAGCAGACAGAGAGGGAGAGAGGAGGAGGGGGGTTCAAGGGAGAGGCTGGCAGAGAGGGAGAGGGGGGGGGGTTCAAGGAAGAGCGAACAGAGAGAGAGAGAGAGAGGGAGGGAGGGGGTTCAAGGGAGAGGCTGGCAGAGAGGGAGAGAGAGGGAGGGGGGTTCAAGGGAGAGCGAACAGAGAGAGAGAGAAGAGGGAGGGGGTTCAAGGAAGAGCGAACAGAGAGAGAGAGAAGAGGGAGGGGGTTCAAGGAAGAGCGAACAGAGAGAGGGTGAAACACAGCAGTGCTATCTAATGGATCAATTTGTAATAAATCTGTTGCCTGAAGCTGTTTTGCAGGCAGCTCTAGTCTCCTCAGCTGAGAGGTGTCTGTTGCTGCGTCTCGCAGGCCAGAGACTGCTTGTTGGCTCGTCTGACAGCATATCACTATCCTATCACTGAAGGAAATGTAGACTCACGTACATAAACGTATGTAGCATTTAAGCGTAGCGGAAGTTTTGTTTCGCCAGAGACAGTTTTATATGAGTGGGTAACGTTCCTTTTACATACAGAATTAATTGATATCTATTACATTTAACATTTTAGTAATTTATCCATTTAAAAGGCCAACCGACTTTTTTTTTTACTCGACAAAAGACTAGAGCAAACACTGGGGACTTCCCCCAAAAGACTAGACTGCCCCCAAAAGACTAGACTTCCCCCAAAAAGACTAGACTGCCCCCAAAAGACTAGACTTCCCCCAAAAGACTAGACTGCCCCCAAAAGACTAGACTGCCCCCAAAAGACTAGACTGCCCCCAAAAGACTAGACTTCCCCCAAAAGGCTAGACTTCCCCCAAAAGACTAGACTTCCCCCAAAAGGCTAGACTTCCCCCAAAAGACTAGACTTCCCCCAAAAGGCTAGACTGCCCCCAAAAGACTCGACTTCCCCCAAAAGACTAGACTTCCCCCAAAAGGCTAGACTGCCCCCCAAAAGGCTAGACTGCCCCCAAAAAGACTAGACTTCCCCCAAAAGGCTAGACTTCCCCAAAAGGCTAGACTTCCCCCAAAAGACTAGACTTCCCCCAAAAGAGACTTCCCCCAAAAGACTCGACTTCCCCCAAAAGGCTAGACTTCCCCCAAAAGGCTAGACTTCCCCCAAAAGACTAGACTGCCCCCAAAAGGCTAGACTTCCCCCAAAAGACTCGACTTCCCCCAAAAGACTAGACTTCCCCAAAAGACTCGACTTCCCCCAAAAGGCTAGACTGCCCCCAAAAGAGGCTAGACTGCCCCAAAAAGACTAGACTGCCCCCAAAAGACTCGACTTCCCCCAAAAGACTAGACTTCCCCAAAAAGACTAGACTTCCCCCAAAAGACTAGACTTCCCCCAAAAAGACTTCCCCCAAAAGGCTAGACTTCCCCAAAAGGCTAGACTTCCCCCAAAAGACTAGACTTCCCCCAAAAGAGACTTCCCCCAAAAGGCTAGACTTCCCTCAAAAGGCTAGACTTCCCCCAAAAGGCTAGACTTCCCCCAAAAGGCTAGACTTCCCCCAAAAAGACTAGACTTCCCCCAAAAGACTCGACTTCCCCCTCCCCACTCTGCTAGCGACCCATATGGGCCCATTATGAAGGATTCTTTACGCCAATCCATTCTCATTGATTCCACCTGGGGTTTGGTGAAGTGCTGTGTAGCCGTAACGTTATCAGCAGCACTGGTCTATGCTCGGACACGGTCTTGTTTAAGTAACCTTGTAAGGGACACAAATTTATAGCCATTCAGAGTCCTATTTTCCCCTAAGTCATTAACCCCTAAACCTAATTCTACTCTACCTTAACCCTAAATCCATTAGAAATAGCATTTGACCTTGTGAGGATTAACAAAAGGTCACATTTTTGTTTTCGTTTACTATTCTTGTGGGGATTTCTGGTCCCCACAAGTATAGTTACACGCACACCACACACCACACACACACACCTTACACACACACACACCTTACACACACACACACACACACCTTACACACACCTTACACACACACACACACCTTACACACACACACACCTTACACACACACGCGCACACACGCCTTACACACACCTTACACACACACACACACGCCTTACACACACACACACACACACCTTACACCCACATGCCTTACACACACACACACACACACACACACACACACACACACACACACACACACACACACACACACGAAAGCAGCACTTGAAGCAGTTGGTTGAAGCTGATGTGTTCATTTCCATGCCTCTGAGCTGTTGCCTCTCAGACCAGTCAGTGTTCATTCTGTCTCAGATATTCCACTGTTCACTGTAGTTGTGAATCAATTGGAGGACCCAGTTTCTAGCCGTTTGATACGTTTATGGAAAAAAATCTAATGTTTTCCCTTCTTATATTGTCTTAAGCTCTTCTTGACCAAGGTTTTTCATAGTGTTCTATTATTTCAGTTGTCTATAGCTAGCACGGATGTTGTGTATAGCTAGCAGCTAGTATGGCTGTTGTGTATAGCTAGCAGCTAGTATGGCCGTTGCCCGTAGCTAGCACGGCTGTTGTGTGTAGCTAGCAGCTAGTATGGCCGTTGCCCCTAGCTAGCACGGCTGTTGTGTATAGCTAGCAGCTAGTATGGCCGTTGCCCGTAGCTAGCACGGCTGTTGTGTATAGCTAGCAGCTAGTATGGCCGTTGCCCGTAGCTAGCACGGCTGTTGTGTATAGCTAGCAGCTAGTATGGCCGGTTCCCGTAGCTAGCACGGCTGTTGTGTATAGCTAGCAGCTAGTATGGCCGTTGCCCGTAGCTAGCACGGCTGTTGTGTATAGCTAGCAGCTAGTATGGCCGGTTCCCGTAGCTAGCATGGCTGTTGTGTATAGCTAGCAGCTAGTATGGCCGGTTCCTGTAGCTAGCATGGCTGTTGTGTATAGCTAGCAGCTAGTATGGCCGGTTCCTGTAGCTAGCATGGCTGTTGTGTATAGCTAGCAGCTAGTATGGCCGTTGCCCGTAGCTAGCACGGCTGTTGTGTATAGCTAGCAGCTAGTATGGCCGGTGCCCGTAGCTAGCACGGCTGTTGTGTATAGCTAGCAGCTAGTATGGCCGGTGCCCGTAGCTAGCACGGCTGTTGTGTATAGCTAGCAGCTAGTATGGCCAGTGCCCGTAGCTAGCACGGCTGTTGTGTATAGCTAGCAGCTAGTATGGCCGGTGCCCGTAGCTAGCACGGCTGTTGTGTATAGCTAGCAGCTAGTATGGCCAGTGCCCGTAGCTAGCATGGCTGTTGTGTATAGCTAGCAGCTAGTATGGCCGTTGCCCGTAGCTAGCATGGCTGTTGTGTATAGCTAGCAGCTAGTATGGCCGTTGCCCGTAGCTAGCATGGCTGTTGTTTATAGCTAGCAGCTAGTATGGCCGTTGCCCGTAGCTAGCACGGCTGTTGTGTATAGCTAGCAGCTAGTATGGTCCGTTGCCTGTTGCTAACTCAGTGATTTTCCATTTTTACCAGAACAGGGAGATTTGGATTCTTACCAAGAGAGATTACATTAAGAGACCATATTTAAAGATGATTTAATCCCATCTGTTCTGTGGTGCGACGGAGGCTGCTTCTCAAATGGAGCCCTATGGGCCCTGGTCTAAAGTAGTGCACCACAAGATGGCGTAGCAGTCGGACGTGTGTTTTGTCCTGTCCCGTCCTGTATAGTGTAAATATAGTTTTTTTTCCTCTTTTTTTCCGTATATATTTCGTACATATTTTAATCTCACTTCCCAACCACAGGCTGAATATACTCTCCTGCAACCCGCATCACCCAATGTGGTACGGATCTGCTTTTTCTATGCTTTAGAATCGGAACCCTCATCAGAAGCTAGCCGCTAACTAGCTACTAGCTAGCCACTGCTAGCGGTCTTCAACGCTAACTAGGACACCAGCGCGACATCTACCCAAAGCATATCAGACTGCTTTTTCTCTACCACATCTCCGGATTCCTACCGCAAGCTCTGAAGCTTTATACCGGATCATCGTAAATAGCTAGCTGCAATCCAGTGGCTACTCCTGGCTAACGTCTCTGTCCCAGAGCAAGCACCAGTTAGCCTGGAGCAGCCTCGAGCTAAACCCATCTCCCGACTACCCGAAGAGGTCCAAAAATACCTAATTTGCCAATTGGCCTGGACCCTCGACTGACCCTCTACTGCCGACACGGAGCCCCGCCGATCCATCACGACTGGTCCGCCCGACATCGTCCGAGGGGTTTCAACAGGCTTCTCCGCTGCGACACAAAGATCCATCTGCTGGCCAACAGCTTTCTGAATCGCTGTATCTCCAGCTCACCGCATGAAGAGGAATAAATAAACAGACTCACCCCATCGCACGTCCCCCAAAGGTTAACTCTCTAGCCCTCGCTATCTCCCTGCTTGCTAATTCGGCCTGCTAACGGCTAGCTTGTCAAGCTCCGGTCCGCTAACTGCTACCTTGTCTAGCTCGGGCCTACGAACTGTTAGCTTGTTAGCACAGGCCTGCTAACCGTCTGTACCACCGCGTCCCAATCACTCTCTGACCCCATTTACTTTCTATCTCTTTTTGATTTTTAATTTGTTTATACCTTCCGGAAACCTGCCTCACCCAATGTGATACGGAATCGCTATTACTTTTACTCTTATTTTTATTTTTATGACACTCAAGAACCTCCAGACGCTAACCAGCTAACTAGCTACAAGCTAGTTAGTCATTGTTAGTTAAAAAAAAAAAAAACCTGAATCACTCGCCAGCCCCCCTGCCCATCCACCGCTGCCCCCTGGACACTGATCTCTTGGCTACATAGCTGACGCACGCTGGACTGTCCATTAATCACGGTACTCCTTTCTGCTTGTTTGTCTTACCTGTCGGCCCCGTTGCCTAGTCAACGCCATTTTACCTGCTGTTTGTTGTGCTAGCGGATTAGCCTCGCCTACTGTTTTTAGCTAGCTTTCCAAATTCAACACCTGTGATTACTGTATGCCTCGCTGTATGTCTCTCTCAGATGTCAATATGCCTTGTATACTGTTGTTCAGGTTAGTTATAATTGTTTTAGTTCACAATGGAGCCCCTAGACCCACTCTGCATACCCCTGTTACCTCCTTTGTCCCACCTCCCACACATGCGGTGACCTCACCCATTACAACCAGCATGTCCAGAGATACAACCTGTCTCATCATCACCCAGTGCCTGGGCTTACCTCCGCTGTACCCGCACCCCACCATACCCCTGTCTGTGCATTATGCCCTGAATATATTCTACCATGCCCAGAAACCTGCTCCTCTTATCCTCTGCCCCCAACGCTCTAGGCGACCAGTTTTGATAGCCTTTAGCCGCACCCTCATACTACTCCTTCTCTGTTCCGCGGGTGATGTGGAGGTAAACCCAGGCCCTGCATGTCCCCAGGTACCCTCATTTGTTGACTTCTGTGATCGAAAAAGCCTTGGTTTTATGCATGTCAACATCAGAAGCCTCCTCCCTAAGTTTGTTTTACTCACTGCTTTAGCACACTCTGCTAACCCTGATGTCCTTGCCGTGTCTGAATCCTGGCTCAGGAAGGCCACCAAAAATTCAGAGATTTCCATACCCAACTATAACATCTTCCGTCAAGATAGAACTACCAAAGGGGCGGAGTTGCAGTCTACTGCAGATAGCCTGCAAAGTAATGTCATACTTTCCAGGTCCATACCCAAACAGTTCGAACTACTAATTTTGAAAATTACCCTCTCCAGAAATAAGTCTCTCACTGTTGCCGCCTGCTACCGGCCACCCTCAGCTCCCAGCTGTGCCCTGGACACCATTTGTGAATTGATCGCCCCCATCTAGCTTCAGAGTTTGTTCTGTTAGGTGACCTAAACTGGGATATGCTTAACACCCCGGCAGTCCTACAATGTAAGCTAGATGCCCTCAATCTCACTCAAATCATCAAGGAACCCACCAGGTACAACCCTAACTCTGTAAACAAGGGCACCCTCATAGACGTCATCCTGACCAACTGGCCCTCCAAATACACCTCCGCTGTCTTCAACCAGGATCTCAGCGATCATTGCCTCATTGCCTGTATCCGCCACGGAGCCGCAGTCAAACGACCACCCCTCATCACTGTCAAACGCTCCCTAAAACACTTCTGTGAGCAGGCCTTTCTAATCGACCTGGCCCGGGTATCCTGGAAGGACATTGACCTCATCCCGTCAGTTGAGGATGCCTGGTCATTCTTTAAAAGTAACTTCCTCACCATTTTAGATAAGCATGCTCCGTTCAAAAAATGCAGAACCAAGAACAGATACAGCCCTTGGTTCACTCCAGACCTGACTGCCCTCGACCAGCACAAAAACATCCTGTGGCGGACTGCAATAGCATCGAATAGCCCCCGTGATATGCAACTGTTCAGGAAGTCAGGAACCAATACACGCAGTCAGTCAGGAAAGCTAAGGCCAGCTTCTTCAGGCAGAAGTTTGCATCCTGTAGCTCCAACTCCAAAAAGTTCTGGGACACTGTGAAGTCCATGGAGAACAAGAGTACCTCCTCCCAGCTGCCCACTGCACTGAGGCTAGGTAACACGGTCTCCACCGATAAATCCACGATTATCGAAAGCTTCAATAAGCACTTCTCAACGGCTGGCCATGCCTTCCGCCTGGCTACTCCAACCTCGGCCAACAGCTCCGCCCCCCGCAGCTCCTCGCCCAAGCCTCTCCAGGTTCTCCTTTACCCAAATCCAGATAGCAGATGTTCTGAAAGAGCTGCAAAACCTAGACCCGTACAAATCAGCTGGGCTTGACAATCTGGACCCTCTATTTCTGAAACTATCTGCCGCCATTGTCGCAACCCCTATTACCAGCCTGTTCAACCTCTCTTTCATATCGTCTGAGATCCCCAAGGATTGGAAAGCTGCCGCAGTCATCCCCCTCTTCAAAGGGGGAGACACCCTGGACCCAAACTGCTATAGACCTATATCCATCCTGCCCGTAGCTAGCACGGCTGTTGTGTATAGCTAGCAGCTAGTATGGCCGGTGCCCGTAGCTAGCACGGCTGTTGTGTATAGCTAGCAGCTAGTATGGCCAGTGCCCGTAGCTAGCATGGCTGTTGTGTATAGCTAGCAGCTAGTATGGCCGTTGCCCGTAGCTAGCATGGCTGTTGTGTATAGCTAGCAGCTAGTATGGCCGTTGCCCGTAGCTAGCATGGCTGTTGTTTATAGCTAGCAGCTAGTATGGCCGTTGCCCGTAGCTAGCACGGCTGTTGTGTATAGCTAGCAGCTAGTATGGTCCGTTGCCTGTTGCTAACTCAGTGATTTTCCATTTTTACCAGAACAGGGAGATTTGGATTCTTACCAAGAGAGATTACATTAAGAGACCATATTTAAAGATGATTTAATCCCATCTGTTAGCGGAGGCTGCTTCTCAAATGGAGCCCTATGGGCCCTGGTCTAAAGTAGTGCACCACAAGATGGCGTAGCAGTCGGACGTGTGTTTTGTCCTGTCCCGTCCTGTATAGTGTAAATATAGTTTTTTTTCCTCTTTTTTTCCGTATATATTTCGTACATATTTTAATCTCACTTCCCAACCACAGGCTGAATATACTCTCCTGCAACCCGCATCACCCAATGTGGTACGGATCTGCTTTTTCTATGCTTTAGAATCGGAACCCTCATCAGAAGCTAGCCGCTAACTAGCTACTAGCTAGCCACTGTAGCGGTCTTCAACGCTAACTAGGACACCAGCGACATCTACCCAAAGCATATCAGACTGCTTTTTCTCTACCACATCTCCGGATTCCTACCCAAGCTCTGAAGCTTTATACCGGATCATCGTAAATAGCTAGCTGCAATCCGAGTGGCTACTCCTGGCTAACGTCTCTGTCCCAGAGCAAGCACCAGTTAGCCTGGAGCTAGCCTAGCTAAACCCATCTCCCGACTACCCGAAGAGGTCCAAAAATACCTAATTTGCCAATTGGCCTGGACCCTCGACTGACCCTCTACTGCCGACACGGAGCCCCGCCGATCCATCACGACTGGTCCGCCGACATAATCGTCCGAGGGGGTTTCAACAGGCTTCTCCGCTGCGACATCGCCAAAGATCCATCTGCTGGCCAAGGCCCGCGAGCTTTCTGAATCGCTGTATCTCCAGCTCACCGCATGAAGAGGAATAAATAAACAGACTCACCCCATCGCGACGTCCCCCAAAGGTTAACTCTCTAGCCCTCGCTATCTCCCTGCTTGCTAATTCGGCCTGCTAACGGCTAGCTTGTCAAGCTCCGGTCCGCTAACTGCTACCTTGTCTAGCTCGGGCCTACGAACTGTTAGCTTGTTAGCACAGGCCTGCTAACCGTCTGTACCACCGCGTCCCAATCACTCTCTGACCCCATTTACTTTCTATCTCTTTTTGATTTTTAATTTGTTTATACCTTCCGGAAACCTGCCTCACCCAATGTGATACGGAATCGCTATTACTTTTACTCTTATTTTTATTTTTATGACACTCAAGAACCTCCAGACGCTAACCAGCTAACTAGCTACAAGCTAGTTAGTCATTGTTAGTTAAAAAAGAAAACCTGAATCACTCGCCAGCCCCCTGCCCATCCACCGCTGCCCCCTGGACACTGATCTCTTGGCTACATAGCTGACGACGCTGGACTGTCCATTAATCACGGTACTCCTTTCTGCTTGTTTGTCTTACCTGTCGGCCCCGTTGCCTAGTCAACGCCATTTTACCTGCTGTTTGTTGTGCTAGCGGATTAGCCTCGCCTACTGTTTTTAGCTAGCTTTCCAAATTCAACACCTGTGATTACTGTATGCCTCGCTGTATGTCTCTCTCAGATGTCAATATGCCTTGTATACTGTTGTTCAGGTTAGTTATAATTGTTTTAGTTCACAATGGAGCCCCTAGACCCACTCTGCATACCCCTGTTACCTCCTTTGTCCCACCTCCCACACATGCGGTGACCTCACCCATTACAACCAGCATGTCCAGAGATACAACCTGTCTCATCATCACCCAGTGCCTGGGCTTACCTCCGCTGTACCCGCACCCCACCATACCCCTGTCTGTGCATTATGCCCTGAATATATTCTACCATGCCCAGAAACCTGCTCCTCTTATCCTCTGCCCCCAACGCTCTAGGCGACCAGTTTTGATAGCCTTGCGGGTGATGTGGAGGTAAACCCAGGCCCTGCATGTCCCCAGGTACCCTCATTTGTTGACTTCTGTGATCGAAAAAGCCTTGGTTTTATGCATGTCAACATCAGAAGCCTCCTCCCTAAGTTTGTTTTACTCACTGCTTTAGCACACTCTGCTAACCCTGATGTCCTTGCCGTGTCTGAATCCTGGCTCAGGAAGGCAAAAATTCAGAGATTTCCATACCCAACTATAACATCTTCCGTCAAGATAGAACTACCAAAGGGGGCGGAGTTGCAGTCTACCAGAGATAGCCTGCAAAGTAATGTCATACTTTCCAGGTCCATACCCAAACAGTTCGAACTACTAATTTTGAAAATTACCCTCTCCAGAAATAAGTCTCTCACTGTTGCCGCCTGCTACCGGCCACCCTCAGCTCCCAGCTGTGCCCTGGACACCATTTGTGAATTGATCGCCCCCCATCTAGCTTCAGAGTTTGTTCTGTTAGGTGACCTAAACTGGGATATGCTTAACACCCCGGCAGTCCTACAATGTAAGCTAGATGCCCTCAATCTCACTCAAATCATCAAGGAACCCACCAGGTACAACCCTAACTCTGTAAACAAGGGCACCCTCATAGACGTCATCCTGACCAACTGGCCCTCCAAATACACCTCCGCTGTCTTCAACCAGGATCTCAGCGATCATTGCCTCATTGCCTGTATCCGCCACGGAGCCGCAGTCAAACGACCACCCCTCATCACTGTCAAACGCTCCCTAAAACAC